>NW_027478640.1:600000-790819 GCF_051014685.1 Ptiloglossa arizonensis | reverse complement strand
CCGTTCGCCAGATATGGCAGTTTGGAGGTAAGAAACGCTTGAGAAACTCAAAATTTTCGCAGTTCTGATGCTCGAAACGAATAACTAGAACGGCCTAGGGGAAAAGTACGCATACCGTTGTAATCGGGCGAGTTTTCTACTTTCAGATGCAACAGAAAATTTTGCGGATTAGTCAATCCGTTCGCGAGATATGGCAGTTTGGAGGTAAGAAACGCTTGAGAAACTCAAAATTTTCGCAGTTCTGATGCTCGACAAGCATAACGAGAACGGTCTAGGGGAAAAGTACGCATACCGTTGTAATCGCGCGACTTTCTACTTTCAGATGAAACAGAAATTTTGCGGATTGGTCAATCCGTTCGCGAGATATGGCAGTTTGTAGGTAAGAAACGCTTGAGAAACTCAAAATTTTCGCAGTTCTGATGCTCGAAACGAATAACTAGAACGGCCTAGGGGAAAAGTATGCATACCGTTGTAATCGGGCGAGTTTCTACTTTCAGATGCAACAGAAATTTTGCGGATTAGTCAATCGTTCGCGAGATATGGCAGTTTGGAGGTAAGAAACGCTTGAGAAACTCAAAATTTTCGCAGTTCTGATGCTCGACAAGCATAACTAGAACGGTCTAGGGGAAAAGTACGCATACCGTTGTAATCGTGCGACTTTCTACTTTCAGATGCAACAGAAATTTTGCGGATTGGTCAATCCGTTCGCGAGATATGGCAGTTTGGATGTAAGAAACGCTTGAGAAACTCAACATTTTCGCAGTTCTGATGCTCGAAACGAATAACTAGAGTGGCCTAGGGGAAAAGTACGCATTCCGTTGTAATCGGCGAGTTTCTACTTTCAGATGCAACAGAAATTTTGCGGATTGGTCAATCCGTTCGCGAGATATGGCAGTTTGTAGGTAGAAGAAACGCTGAGAAACTCAACATTTTCGCAGTTTCTGATGCTCGAAACGAATAACTAGAAACGGCCTAGGGGAAAAGTACGCATTCCGTTGTAATCGGGCGAGTTTCTACTTTCAGATGCAACAGAAACTTTGCGGATTGGTCAATCCGTTTCGCGAGATATGGCAGTTTGGAAGTATGAAACACTTGAGAAACACAAAATTTTCGAAGTTCTGATGCTCGAAACGAATAACTAGAACGGCCTAGGTGAAAGGTACGCATACCGTTGTAATCGGGCTAGTTTCTACTTTCAGATGCAAGAGAAATTTTGCGGATTAGTCAATCCGTTCGCGAGATATGGCAAGTTTGGAAGTAAGAAACGCTTGAGAAACTCAAAATTTTCGCAGTTCTGATGCTCGACAAGCATAACTAGGACGGTCTAGGGGAAAAGTACGCATACCGTTGTAATCGGGCGACTTTCTACTTTCAGATGCAACAGAAATTTTGCGGATTGGTCAATCCGTTCGCGAGATATGGCAGTTTGTAGGTAAGGAATCGCTTGAGAGCTCAAAATTTTCGCAGTCTGATGCTCGAAACGAATAACTAGAACGACTAGGGGAAAAGTACGCATACCGTTGTAATCGGGCGAGTTTCTACTTCAGATGCGACAGAAATTTTGCGGATTGGTCAATCCGTTCGCCAGATATGGCAGTTTGGAGGTAAGAAACGCTTGAGAAACTCAAAATTTTCGCAGTTCTGATGCTCGAAACGAATAACTAGAACGGCCTAGGGAAAAAGTACGCATACCGTTGTAATCGGGCGAGTTTCTACTTTCAGATGCAACAGAAATTTTGCGGATTAGTCAATCCGTTCGCGAGATATGGCAGCATGGAGGTAAGAAACGCTTGAGAAACTCAAATTTTCGCAGTTCTGATGCTCGACAAGCATAACTAGAACGGTTCAGGGGAAAAGTACGCATACTGTTGTAATCGGGCGAGTTTCTACTTTCAGATGCAACAGAAATTTTGCGGATTGGTCAATCCGTTCGCGAGATATGGCAGTTTGTAGGTAAGAAACGCTGTGAGAAACTCAACATTTTCGCAGTTCTGATGCTCGAAACGAATAACTAGAACGGCCTAGGGGAATAGTACGCATTCCGTTGTAATCGGGCGAGTTTCTACTTCAGATTGCAATAGAAATTTTGCGGGTTGGTCAATCCGTTCGCGAGATATGGCAGTTTGGAGGTAAGGAACGCTTGAGAAACTCAAAATTTTCGCAGTTCTGATGCTCGAAACGAATAACTAGAACGGCCTAGGGGAAAAGTATGCATACCGTTTGTAATCGGGCGAGTTTCTACTTTCAGATGCAACAGAAATTTTGCGGATTAGTCAATCTGTTCGCGAGATATGGCAGATTGGATGTAAGAAACGCTTGAGAAACTCAAAATTTTCGCAGTTCTGATGCTCGACAAGCATAACGAGAACGGTCTAGGGGAAAAGTACGCATACCGTTGTAATCGCGCGACTTTCTACTTTCAGATGAAACAGAAATTTTGCGGATTGGTCAGTCCGTTCGCGAGATATGGCAGTTTGGAGGTAAGAAACGCTTGAGAAACTCAAAATTTACGCAGTTCTGATGCTCGAAACGAATAACTAGAATGGCCTAGGGGAAAAAGTATGCATACCGTTGTAATCGGGCGAGTTTCTACTTTCAGAGCATCAGAAATTTGGCGGATTGGTCAATCCGTTCGCGAGATATGGCAGATTGGAGGTAAGAAACGCTTGGGAAACTCAAAATTTTCGCAGTTCTGATGCTCGACAAGCATAACTAGAACGGTTAGGGGAAAAAGTACGCATACCGTTGTAATCGTACGACTTTTCTACTTTCAGATGCAACAGAAATTATTCGGATTAGTCAATCGTTCGCGAGATATGGCAGTTTGGAGGTAAGAAACGCTTGAGAAACTCAACATTTTCGCAGTTCTGATGCTCGACAAGCATAACTAGAACGGTCTAGGGGAAAAGTACGCATACCGTTGTAATCGGGCGAGTTTCTACTTTCAGATGCAACAGAAATTTTGCGGATTGGTCAATCCGTTCGCGAGATATGGCAGTTTGGAGGTAAGAATCGCTTGAGAAAACTCAAAATTTTCGCAGTTCTGATGCTCGAAACGAATAACTAGAACGGACTAGGGAAGAAAGTACGCATACCGTTGTAATCGGGCGAGTTTCTACTTTCAGATGCAACAGAAATTTTGCGGATTGGTCAATCCGTTCGCCAGATATGGCAGTTTGGAGGTAAGAAACGCTTGAGAAACTCAAAATTTTCGCAGTTCGGATGCTCGAAACGAATAACTAGAACGGCCTAGGGGGAAAAGTACGCATACCGTTGTAATCGGGCGAGTTTCTACTTTCACATGCAATAGAAATTTGCGGATTGGTCAATCCGTTCGCCAGATATGGCAGTTTGGAGGTAAGAAACGCTTGAGAAAACTCAAAATTTTCGCAGTTCTGATGCTCGAAACGAATAACTAGAACGGCCTAGGGGAAAAGTACACATACCGTTGTAATCGGGCGAGTTTCTACTTTCAGATGCAACAGAAAATTTTGCGGATTAGTCAATCCGTTCGCGAGATATGGCAGTTGGGAGGTAAGAAACGCTTGAGAAAACTCAAAATTTTCGCAGTTCTGATGCTCGACAAGCATAACGAGAACGGTCTAGGGGAAAAGTACGCATACCGTTGTAATCGCGCGACTTTCTACTTTCAGATGAAACAGAAATTTTGCGGATTGGTCAGTCCGTTCGCGA
Organism: Ptiloglossa arizonensis; assembly: GCF_051014685.1. Classification (NCBI taxonomy): domain Eukaryota; kingdom Metazoa; phylum Arthropoda; class Insecta; order Hymenoptera; family Colletidae; genus Ptiloglossa; species Ptiloglossa arizonensis. Next base: position 787,126 of record NW_027478640.1, on the reverse strand, counting down.
GATATGGCAGTTTGGAGGTAAGAAACGCTTGAGAAACTCAAAATTTTCGCAGAGTTCTGATGCTCGAAACGAATAACTAGAATGGCCTAGGGGAAAAGTATGCATACCGTTGTAATCGGGCGAGTTCTACTTTCAGATGCATCAGAAATTTGGCGGATTGGTCAATCCGTTCGCGAGATATGGCAGATTGGAGGTAAGAAACGCTTGGGAAACTCAAAATTTTCGCAGTTCTGATGCTCGACAAGCATAAACTAGAACGGTTTTAGGGGAAAAGTACGCATACCGTTGTAATCGTACGACTTGCTACTTTCAGATGCAACAGAAATTATTCGGATTAGTCAATCCGTTCGCGAGATATGGCAGTTTGGAGGTAAGAAACGCTTGAGAAACTCAACATTTTCGCAGTTCTGATGCTCGACAAGCATAACTAGAACGGTCTAGGGGAAAAGTACGCATACCGTTGTAATCGGGCGAGTTTCTACTTTCAGATGCAACAGAAATTTTGCGGATTGGTCAATCCGTTCGCCAGATATGGCAGTTTGGAGGTAAGAAACGCTTGAGAAACTCAAAATTTTCGCAGTTCGGATGCTCGAAACGAATAACTAGAACGGCCTAGGGGAAAAGTACGCATACCGTTGTAATCGGGCGAGTTTCTACTTTCACATGCAATAGAAATTTTGCGGATTGGTCAATCCGTTCGCCAGATATGGCAGTTTGGAGGTAAGAAACGCTTGAGAAACTCAAAATTTTCGCAGTTCTGATGCTCGAAACGAATAACTAGAACGGCCTAGGGGAAAAGTACGCATACCGTTGTAATCGGGCGAGTTTCTACTTTCAGATGCATCAGAAATTTGGCGGATTGGTCAATCCGTTCGCGATATATGGCAGTTTGGAAGTATGAAACACTTGAGAAACACAAAATTTTCGCAGTTCTGATGCTCGAAACGAATAACTAGAGCGGCCTAGGGGAAAAGTACGCACACCGTTGTAATCGGGCGAGTTTCTACTTTCAGATGCATCAGAAATTTGGCGGATTGGTCAATCCGTTCGCTAGATATGGCAGTTTGGAAGTAAGAAACGCTAGAGAAACTCAAAATTTTCGCATTTCTGATGCTCGAAACGATTAACTAGAACGGCCTAGGGGAAAAGTACGCATACCGTTGTAATCGGGCGAGTTTCTACTTTCAGATGCAACAGCAATTTTGCGGACTGGTCAATCCGTTCGCGAGATATGGCAGTTTGGAGGTAAGGAACGCTCCAGAAACTCAAAATTTTCGCAGTTCTGATGCTCGAAACGAATAACTAGAACGGACTAGGGGAAAAGTACGCATACCGTTGTAATCGGGCGAGTTTCTACCTTCAGATGCAACAGAAATTTCGCGGATTAGTCAATCCGTTCGCGAGATATGGCAGTTTGGAGGTAAGAAACGCTTGAGAAACTCAAAATTTTCGCAGTTCTGATGCTCGAAACGAATAACTAGTACGGCCTAGGGGAAAAGTACGCATACCGTTGTAATCGGGCGACTTTCTACTTTCAGATAAAACACAAATTTTGCGGATTGGTCAATCCGTTCCCGAGATATGGCAGTTTGTAGGTAAGAAACGCTTGAGAAACTCAAAATTTTCGCAGTTCTGATGCTCGAAACGAATAACTAGAACGGCCTAGGGGAAAAGTATGCATACCGTTGTAATCGGGCGAGTTTCTACTTTCAGATGCATCAGAAATTTGGCGGATTGGTCAATCCGTTCGCGAGATATGGCAGTTTGGAAGTAAGAAACGCTAGAGAAACTCAAAATTTTCGCAGTTCTGATGCTCGAAACGATTAACTAGAACGGCCTAGGGGAAAAGTACGCATACCGTTGTAATCGGGCGAGTTTCTACTTTCAGATGCAACAGAAATTTTGCGGATTGGTCAATCCGTTCGCGAGATATGGCAGTTTGGAGGTAAGAAACGCTCCAGAAACACAATATTTTCGCAGTTCTGATGCTCGAAACGAATAACTAGAACGGACTAGGGGAAGAGTACGCATACAGTTGTAATCGGGCGAGTTTCTACTTTCAGATGCAACAGAAATTTTGCGGATTGGTCAATCCGTTCGCGAGATATGGCAGTTTGGAAGTAAGAAACGCTTGAGAAACTGAAAATTTTCGCAGTTCTGATGCTCGCCAAGCATAACTAGAACGGTCTAGGGGAAAAGTACGCATACCGTTGTAATCGGGCGACTTTCTACTTTCAGATGCAACAGAAATTTTGCGGATTGGTCAATCCGTTCGCGAGATATGGCAGTTTGGAGGTAAGAAACGCTTGAGAAACTCAAAATTTTCGCAGTCCTGATGCTCGGAACGAATAACTAGAACGGACCAGGGGTATAGTACGCATACCGTTGTAATCGGGCGAGTTTCTACTTTCAGATGCAACAGAAATTTTGCGGATTGGTCAATCCGTTCGCGAGATATGGCAGTTTGGAGATAAGAAACGCTTGAGAAACTCAAAATTTTCGCAGTTCTGATGCTCGAAACGAATAACTAGAACGGCCTAGGGGAAAAGTACGCATACCGTTGTAATAGGGCGAGTTTCTACTTTCAGATGCAACAGAAATTTTGCGGATTGGTCAATCCGTTCGCCAGATATGGCAGTTTGGAGGTAAGAAACGCTTGAGAAACTCAAAATTTTCGCAGTTCTGATGCTCGAAACGAATAACTAGAACGGCCTAGGGGAAAAGTACGCATACCGTTGTAATCGGGCGAGTTTCTACTTTCAGATGCAACAGAAATTTTGCGGATTAGTCAATCCGTTCGCGAGATATGGCAGTTTGGAGGTAAGAAACGCTTGAGAAACTCAAAATTTTCGCAGTTCTGATGCTCGACACGCATAACGAGAACGGTCTAGGGGAAAAGTACGCATACCGTTGTAATCGCGCGACTTTCTACTTTCAGATGAAACAGAAATTTTGCGGATTGGTCAGTCCGTTCGCGAGATATGGCAGTTTGGAGGTAAGAAACGCTTGAGAAACTCAAAATTTTCGCAGTTCTGATGCTCGAAACGAATAACTAGAATGGCCTAGGGGAAAAGTATGCATACCGTTGTAATCGGGCGAGTTTCTACTTTCAGATGCATCAGAAATTTGGCGGATTGGTCAATCCGTTCGCGATATATGGCAGTTTGGAAGTAAGAAACGCTAGAGAAACTCAAAATTTTCGCAGTTCTGATGCTCGAAACGATTAACTAGAACGGCCTAGGGGAAAAGTACGCATACCGTTGTAATCGGGCGAGTTTCTACTTTCAGATGCAACAGAAATTTTGCGGATTGGTCAATCCGTTCGCGAGATATGGCAGTTTGGAGGTAAGAAACGCTCCAGAAACACAAAATTTTCGCAGTTCTGATGCTCGAAACGAATAACTAGAACGGGCTAGGGGAAAAGTACGCATACAGTTGTAATCGGGCGAGTTTCTACTTTCAGATGCAACAGAAATTTTGCGGATTGGTCAATCCGTTCGCGAGATATGGCAGTTTGGATGTAAGAAACGCTTGAGATTCTCACAATTTTCACAGTTCTGATGCTCGAAACGAATAACTAGAACGGCCTAGGGGAAAAGTACGCATACCGTTGTAATCGGGCGAGTTTCTACTTTCAGATGCAACAGAAATTTTGCGGATTAGTGAATCCGTTCGCGAGATATGGCAGTTTGGAGGTAAGAAACGCTTGAGAAACTCAAAATTTTCGCAGTTCTGATGCTCGCCAAGCATAACTAGAACGGTCTAGGGGAAAAGTACGCATACCGTTGTAATCGGGCGACTTTCTACTTTCAGATGCAACAGAAATTTTGCGGATTGGTCAATCCGTTCGCGAGATATGGCAGTTTGGAGGTAAGCAACGCTTGAGAAACCCAAAATTTTCGCAGTTCTCATGCTCGAAACGAATATCTACAATGGCCTAGGGGAAAAGTACGCATACCGTTGTAATCGGGCGAGTTTCTACTTTCAGATGCAACAGAAATTTTGCGGATTGGTCAATCCGTTCTCGAGATATGGCAGTTTGGAAGTATGAAACACTTGAGAAACACAAAATTTTCGCAGTTCTGATGCTCGAAACGAATAACTAGAGCGGCCTAGGGGAAAAGTACGCATACCGTTGTAATCGGGCGACTTTCTACTTTCAGATAAAACACAAATTTTGCGGATTGGTCAATCCGTTCCCGAGATATGGCAGTTTGTAGGTAAGAAACGCTTGAGAAACTCAAAATTTTCGCAGTTCTGATGCTCGAAACGAATAACTAGAACGGCCTGGGGGAAAAGTATGCATACCGTTGTAATCGGGCGAGTTTCTACTTTCAGATGCATCAGAAATTTGGCGGATTGGTCAATCCGTTCGCGAGATATGGCAGTTTGGAAGTAAGAAACGCTAGAGAAACTCAAAATTTTCGCAGTTCTGATGCTCGAAACGATTAACTAGAACGGCCTAGGGGAAAAGTACGCATACCGTTGTAATCGGGCGAGTTTCTACTTTCAGATGCAACAGAAATTTTGCGGATTGGTCAATCCGTTCGCGAGATATGGCAGTTTGGAGGTAAGAAACGCTCCAGAAACACAAAATTTTCGCAGTTCTGATGCTCGAAACGAATAACTAGAACGGACTAGGGGAAGAGTACGCATACAGTTGTAATCGGGCGAGTTTCTACTTTCAGATGCAACAGAAATTTTGCGGATTGGTCAATCCGTTCGCGAGATATGGCAGTTTGGAAGTAAGAAACGCTTGAGAAACTGAAATTTTCGCAGTTCTGATGCTCGCCAAGCATAACTAGAACGGTCTAGGGGAAAAGTACGCATACCGTTGTAATCGGGCGACTTTCTACTTTCAGATGCAACAGAAATTTTGCGGATTGGTCAATCCGTTCGCGAGATATGGCAGTTTGGAGGTAAGAAACGCTTGAGAAACTCAAAATTTTCGCAGTCCTGATGCTCGGAACGAATAACTAGAACGGACCAGGGGTATAGTACGCATACCGTTGTAATCGGGCGAGTTTCTACTTTCAGATGCAACAGAAATTTTGCGGATTGGTCAATCCGTTCGCGAGATATGGCAGTTTGGAGATAAGAAACGCTTGAGAAACTCAAAATTTTCGCAGTTCTGATGCTCGAAACGAATAACTAGAACGGCCTAGGGGAAAAGTACGCATACCGTTGTAATAGGGCGAGTTTCTACTTTCAGATGCAACAGAAATTTTGCGGATTATTCAATCCGTTCGCGAGATATGGCAGTTTGGAGGTAAGAAACGCTTGAGAAATTCAAAATTTTCGCAGTTCTGATGCTCGACAAGCATAACTAGAACGGTCTAGGGGAAAAGTACGCATACCGTTGTAATCGGGCGACTTTCTACTTTCAGATGCAACAGAAATTTTGCGGATTGGTCAATCCGTTCGCGAGATATGGCAGTTTGGAGGTAAGCAACGCTTGAGAAACCCAAAATTTTCGCAGTTCTCATGCGCGAAACGAATATCTACAACGGCCTAGGGGAAAAGTACGCATACCGTTGTAATCGAGCGAGTTTCTACTTTCAGATGCAACAGAAATTTTGCGGATTGGTCAATCCGTTCGCGAGATATGGCAGTTTGGAAGTATGAAACACTTGAGAAACACAAAATTTTCGCAGTTCTGATGCTCGAAACGAATAACTAGAACGGCCTAGGGGAAAAGTACGCATACCGTTGTAATCGGGCGAGTTTCTACTTTCAGATGCAACAGCAATTTTGCGGACTGGTCAATCCGTTCGCGAGATATGGCAGTTTGGAGGTAAGAAACGCTCCAGAAACTCAAAATTTTCGCAGTTCTGATGCTCGAAACGAATAACTAGAACGGACTAGGGGAAAAGTACGCATACAGTTGTAATCGGGCGAGTTTCTACTTTCTGATGCAACAGAAATTTTGCCGATTGGTCAATCCGTTCGCCAGATATGGCAGTTTGGAGGTAAGAAACGCTTGAGAAACTCAAAATTTTCGCAGTTCTGATGCTCGAAACGAATAACTAGTACGGCCTAGGGGAAAAGTACGCATACCGTTGTAATCGGGCGAGTTTCTACCTTCAGATGCAACAGAAATTTCGCGGATTAGTCAATCCGTTCGCGAGATATGGCAGTTTGGAGGTAAGAAACGCTTGAGAAACTCAAAATTTTCGCAGTCCTGATGCTCGGAACGAATAACTAGAACGGACCAGGGGAAGAGTACGCATACCGTTGTAATCGGGCGAGTTTCTACTTTCAGATGCAACAGAAATTTTGCGGATTGGTCAATCCGTTCGCGAGATATGGCAGTTTGGATGTAAGAAACGCTTGAGAAACTCAAAATTTTCGCAGTTCTGATGCTCGACAAGCATAACAAGAACGGTCTAGGGGAAAAGTACGCATACCGTTGTAATCGGGCGACTTTCTACTTTCAGATAAGACAGAAATTTTGCGGATTGGTCAATCCGTTCCCGAGATATGGCAGTTTGGATGTAAGCAACGCTTGAGAAACCCAAAATTTTCGCAGTTCTCATGCTCGAAACGAATATCTACAACGGCCTAGGGGAAAAGTACGCATACAGTTGTAATCGGGCGAGTTTCTACTTTCAGATGCAACAGAAATTTTGCGGATTGGTCAATCCGTTCGCGAGATATAGCAGTTTGGATGTAAGAAACGCTTGAGAAACTCAAAATTTTCGCAGTTCTGATGCTCGAAACGAATAACTAGAACGGCCTAGGGGAAAAGTATGCATACCGTTGTAATCGGGCGAGTTTCTACTTTCAGATGCAACAGAAATTTTGCGGATTGGTCAATCCGTTCGCGAGATATGGCAGTTTGGAAGTAAGAAACGCTAGAGAAACTCAAAATTTTCGCAGTTCTGATGCTCGAAACGATTAACTAGAACGGCCTAGGGGAAAGTACGCATACCGTTGTAATCGGGCGAGTTTCTACTTTCAGATGCAACAGAAATTTTGCGGATTGGTCAATCCGTTCGCGAGATATGGCAGTTTGTAGGTAAGAAACGCTTGAGAAACTCAAAATTTTCGCAGTTCTGATGCTCGAAACGAATAACTAGTACGGCCTAGGGGAAAAGTACGTATACCGTTGTAATCGGGCGAGTTTCTACCTTCAGATGCAACAGAAATTTCGCGGATTAGTCAATCCGTTCGCGAGATATGGCAGTTTGGATGTAAGAAACGCTTGAGAAACTCAAAATTTTCGCAGTTCTGATGCTCGACAAGCATAACGAGAACGGTCTAGGGGAAAAGTACGCATACCGTTGTAATCGGGCGACTTTCTACTTTCAGATAAGACAGATATTTTGCGGATTGGTCAATCCGTTCCCGAGATATGGCAGTTTGGAGGTAAGAAACGCTTGAGAAACTCAAAATTTTCGCAGTTCTGATGCTCGACAAGCATAACGAGAACGGTCTAGGGGAAAAGTACGCATACCGTTGTAATCGGGCGACTTTCTACTTTCAGATAAGACAGAAATTTTGCGGATTGGTCAATCCGTTCCCGAGATATGGCAGTTTGGAGGTAAGAAACGCTTGAGAAACTCAAAATTTTCGCAGTTCTGGTGCTCGAAACGAATAACTAGAACGGCCTAGGGGAAAAGTATGCATACCGTTGTAATCGGGCGAGTTTCTACTTTCAGATGCAACAGAAATTTTGCGGATTGGTCAATCCGTTCGCGAGATATGGCAGTTTGGAAGTAAGAAACGCTAGAGAAACTCAAAATTTTCGCAGTTCTGATGCTCGAAACGAATAACTAGAACGGCCTAGGGGAAAAGTATGCATACCGTTGTAATCGGGCGAGTTTCTACTTTCAGATGCAACAGAAATTTTGCGGATTGGTCAATCCGTTCGCGAGATATGGCAGTTTGGAAGTAAGAAACGCTAGAGAAACTCAAAATTTTCGCAGTTCTGATGCTCGAAACGATTAACTAGAACGGCCTAGGGGAAAGTACGCATACCGTTGTAATCGGGCGAGTTTCTACTTTCAGATGCAACAGAAATTTTGCGGATTGGTCAATCCGTTCGCGAGATATGGCAGTTTGTAGGTAAGAAACGCTTGAGAAACTCAAAATTTTCGCAGTTCTGATGCTCGAAACGAATAACTAGTACGGCCTAGGGGAAAAGTACGCATACCGTTGTAATCGGGCGAGTTTCTACCTTCAGATGCAACAGAAATTTCGCGGATTAGTCAATCCGTTCGCGAGATATGGCAGTTTGGATGTAAGAAACGCTTGAGAAACTCAAAATTTTCGCAGTTCTGATGCTCGACAAGCATAACGAGAACGGTCTAGGGGAAAAGTACGCATACCGTTGTAATCGGGCGACTTTCTACTTTCAGATAAGACAGAAATTTTGCGGATTGGTCAATCCGTTCCCGAGATATGGCAGTTTGGAGGTAAGAAACGCTTGAGAAACTCAAAATTTTCGCAGTTCTGGTGCTCGAAACGAATAACTAGAACGGCCTAGGGGAAAGTACGCATACCGTTGTAATCGGGCGAGTTTCTACTTTCAGATGCAACAGAAATTTTGCCGATTGGTCAATCCGTTCGCGAGATATGGCAGTTTGTAGGTAAGAAACGCTTGAGAAACTCAACATTTTCGCAGTTCTGATGCTCGAAACGAATAACTAGAACGGCCCAGGGGAAAAGTACGCATACCGTTGTAATCGGGCGAGTTTCTACTTTCAGATGCAACAGAAATTTTGCGGATTGGTCAATCCGTTCGCGAGATATGGCAGTTTGGAAGTATGAAACACTTGAGAAACACAAAATTTTCGCAGTTCTGATGCTCGAAACGAATAACTAGAGCGGCCTAGGGGAAAAGTACGCATACCGTTGTAATCGGGCGAGTTTCTACTTTCAGATGCATCAGAAATTTGGCGGATTGGTCAATCCGTTCGCGAGATATGGCAGTTTGGAAGTAAGAATCGCTAGAGAAACTCAAAATTTTCGCAGTTCGGCTGCTCGAAACGATTAACTAGAACGGCCTAGGGGAAAAGTACGCATACCGTTGTAATCGGGCGAGTTTCTACTTTCAGATGCAACAGCAATTTTGCGGACTGGTCAATCCGTTCGCGAGATATGGCAGTTTGGAGGTAAGAAACGCTTGAGAAACTCAAAATTTTCGCAGTTCTGATGCTCGAAACGAATAACTAGAACGGCCTAGGGGAAAAGTACGCATACCGTTGTAATCGGGCGAGTTTCTACTTTCAGATGCAACAGAAATTTTGCGGATTGGTCAATCCGTTCGCCAGATATGGCAGTTTGGATGTAAGAAACGCTTGAGAAACTCAAAATTTTCGCAGTTCTGATGCTCGAAACGAATAACTAGAACGGCCTAGGGGAAAAGTACGCATACCGTTGTAATCGGGCGAGTTTCTACTTTCAGATGCAACAGAAATTTTGCGGATTAGTCAATCCGTTCGCGAGATATGGCAGCATGGAGGTAAGAAACGCTTGAGAAACTCAAAATTTTCGCAGTTCTGATGCTCGACAAGCATAACTAGAACGGTTCAGGGGAAAAGTACGCATACTGTTGTAATCGGGCGAGTTTCTACTTTCAGATGCAACAGAAATTTTGCGGATTGGTCAATCCGTTCGCGAGATATGGCAGTTTGTAGGTAAGAAACGCTTGAGAAACTCAACATTTTCGCAGTTCTGATGCTCGAAACGAATAACTAGAACGGCCTAGGGGAATAGTATGCATACCGTTGTAATCGGGCGAGTTTCTACTTTCAGATGCAACAGAAATTTTGCGGATTAGTCAATCTGTTCGCGAGATATGGCAGATTGGAGGTAAGAAACGCTTGGGAAACTCAAAATTTTCGCAGTTCTGATGCTCGACAAGCATAACTAGAACGGTTTAGGGGAAAAGTACGCATACCGTTGTAATCGGGCGAGTTTCTACTTTCAGATGCAACAGAAATTTTGCGGATTGGTCAATCCGTTCGCCAGATATGGCAGTTTGGAGGTAAGAAACGCTTGAGAAACTCAAAATTTTCGCAGTTCGGATGCTCGAAACGAATAACTAGAACGGCCTAGGGGAAAAGTACGCATACCGTTGTAATCGGGCGAGTTTCTACTTTCACATGCAATAGAAATTTTGCGGATTGGTCAATCCGTTCGCCAGATATGGCAGTTTGGAGGTAAGAAACGCTTGAGAAACTCAAAATTTTCGCAGTTCTGATGCTCGACAAGCATAACGAGAACGGTCTAGGGGAAAAGTACGCATACCGTTGTAATCGCGCGACTTTCTACTTTCAGATGAAACAGAAATTTTGCGGATTGGTCAGTCCGTTCGCGAGATATGGCAGTTTGGAGGTAAGAAACGCTTGAGAAACTCAAAATTTTCGCAGTTCTGATGCTCGACAAGCATAACTAGAACGGTTCAGGGGAAAAGTACGCATACTGTTGTAATCGGGCGAGTTTCTACTTTCAGATGCAACAGAAATTTTGCGGATTGGTCAATCCGTTCGCGAGATATGGCAGTTTGTAGGTAAGAAACGCTTGAGAAACTCAACATTTTCGCAGTTCTGATGCTCGAAACGAATAACTAGAACGGCCTAGGGGAATAGTACGCATTCCGTTGTAATCGGGCGAGTTTCTACTTTCAGATGCAATAGAAATTTTGCGGGTTGGTCAATCCGTTCGCGAGATATGGCAGTTTGGAGGTAAGGAACGCTTGAGAAACTCAAAATTTTCGCAGTTCTGATGCTCGAAACGAATAACTAGAACGGCCTAGGGGAAAAGTATGCATACCGTTGTAATCGGGCGAGTTTCTACTTTCAGATGCAACAGAAATTTTGCGGATTAGTCAATCTGTTCGCGAGATATGGCAGATTGGAGGTAAGAAACGCTTGGGAAACTCAAAATTTTCGCAGTTCTGATGCTCGACAAGCATAACTAGAACGGTTTAGGGGAAAAGTACGCATACCGTTGTAATCGGGCGAGTTTCTACTTTCAGATGCAACAGAAATTTTGCGGATTGGTCAATCCGTTCGCCAGATATGGCAGTTTGGAGGTAAGAAACGCTTGAGAAACTCAAAATTTTCGCAGTTCGGATGCTCGAAACGAATAACTAGAACGGCCTAGGGGAAAAGTACGCATACCGTTGTAATCGGGCGAGTTTCTACTTTCACATGCAATAGAAATTTTGCGGATTGGTCAATCCGTTCGCCAGATATGGCAGTTTGGAGGTAAGAAACGCTTGAGAAACTCAAAATTTTCGCAGTTCTGATGCTCGACAAGCATAACGAGAACGGTCTAGGGGAAAAGTACGCATACCGTTGTAATCGCGCGACTTTCTACTTTCAGATGAAACAGAAATTTTGCGGATTGGTCAGTCCGTTCGCGAGATATGGCAGTTTGGAGGTAAGAAACGCTTGAGAAACTCAAAATTTTCGCAGTTCTGATGCTCGAAACGAATAACTAGAATGGCCTAGGGGAAAAGTATGCATACCGTTGTAATCGTACGACTTTCTACTTTCAGATGCAACAGAAATTATTCGGATTAGTCAATCCGTTCGCGAGATATGGCAGTTTGGAGGTAAGAAACGCTTGAGAAACTCAACATTTTCGCAGTTCTGATGCTCGACAAGCATAACTAGAACGGTCTAGGGGAAAAGTACGCATACCGTTGTAATCGGGCGAGTTTCTACTTTCAGATGCAACAGAAATTTTGCGGATTGGTCAATCCGTTCGCGAGATATGGCAGTTTGGAGGTAAGAATCGCTTGAGAAACTCAAAATTTTCGCAGTTCTGATGCTCGAAACGAATAACTAGAACGGACTAGGGGAAAAGTACGCATACCGTTGTAATCGGGCGAGTTTCTACTTTCAGATGCAACAGAAATTTTGCGGATTGGTCAATCCGTTCGCCAGATATGGCAGTTTGGAGGTAAGAAACGCTTGAGAAACTCAAAATTTTCGCAGTTCGGATGCTCGAAACGAATAACTAGAACGGCCTAGGGGAAAAGTACGCATACCGTTGTAATCGGGCGAGTTTCTACTTTCACATGCAATAGAAATTTTGCGGATTGGTCAATCCGTTCGCCAGATATGGCAGTTTGTAGGTAAGAAACGCTTGAGAAACTCAAAATTTTCGCAGTTCTGATGCTCGAAACGAATAACCAGAACGGCCTAGGGTAAAAGTACGCATACCGTTGTAATCGGGCGAGTTTCTACTTTCAGATACAACAGAAATTTTGCGGATTGGTCAAACTGTTCGCGAGATATGGCAGTTTGGAGATAAGAAACGGTTGAGAAACTCAAAATTTTCGCAGTTCTGATGCTCGAAACGAATAACTAGAACGGCCTAGGGGAAAAGTACGCATACCGTTGTAATCGGGCGAGTTTCTACTTTCAGATGCAACAGAAATTTTGCGGATTAGTCAATCCGTTCGCGAGATATGGCAGTTTGGAGGTAAGAAACGCTTGAGAAACTCAAAATTTTCGCAGTTCTGATGCTCGACAAGCATAACGAGAACGGTCTAGGGGAAAAGTACGCATACCGTTGTAATCGCGCGACTTTCTACTTTCAGATGAAACAGAAATTTTGCGGATTGGTCAGTCCGTTCGCGAGATATGGCAGTTTGGAGGTAAGAAACGCTTGAGAAACTCAAAATTTTCGCAGTTCTGATGCTCGAAACGAATAACTAGAATGGCCTAGGGGAAAAGTATGCATACCGTTGTAATCGGGCGAGTTTCTACTTTCAGATGCATCAGAAATTTGGCGGATTGGTCAATCCGTTCGCGATATATGGCAGTTTGGAAGTAAGAAACGCTAGAGAAACTCAAAATTTTCGCAGTTCTGATGCTCGAAACGATTAACTAGAACGGCCTAGGGGAAAAGTACGCATACCGTTGTAATCGGGCGAGTTTCTACTTTCAGATGCAACAGAAATTTTGCGGATTGGTCAATCCGTTCGCGAGATATGGCAGTTTGGAGGTAAGAAACGCTCCAGAAACACAAAATTTTCGCAGTTCTGATGCTCGAAACGAATAACTAGAACGGGCTAGGGGAAAAGTACGCATACAGTTGTAATCGGGCGAGTTTCTACTTTCAGATGCAACAGAAATTTTGCGGATTGGTCAATCCGTTCGCGAGATATGGCAGTTTGGATGTAAGAAACGCTTGAGAATCTCACAATTTTCACAGTTCTGATGCTCGAAACGAATAACTAGAACGGCCTAGGGGAAAAGTACGCATACCGTTGTAATCGGGCGAGTTTCTACTTTCAGATGCAACAGAAATTTTGCGGATTAGTCAATCCGTTCGCGAGATATGGCAGTTTGGAGGTAAGTAACGCTTGAGAAACTCAAAATTTTCGCAGTTCTGATGCTCGCCAAGCATAACTAGAACGGTCTAGGGGAAAAGTACGCATACCGTTGTAATCGGGCGACTTTCTACTTTCAGATGCAACAGAAATTTTGCGGATTGGTCAATCCGTTCGCGAGATATGGCAGTTTGGAGGTAAGCAACGCTTGAGAAACCCAAAATTTTCGCAGTTCTCATGCTCGAAACGAATATCTACAAAGGCCTAGGGGAAAAGTACGCATACCGTTGTAATCGGGCGAGTTTCTACTTTCAGATGCAACAGAAATTTTGCGGATTGGTCAATCCGTTCTCGAGATATGGCAGTTTGGAAGTATGAAACACTTGAGAAACACAAAATTTTCGCAGTTCTGATGCTCGAAACGAATAACTAGAGCGGCCTAGGGGAAAAGTACGCACACCGTTGTAATCGGGCGAGTTTCTACTTTCAGATGCATCAGAAATTTGGCGGATTGGTCAATCCGTTCGCTAGATATGGCAGTTTGGAAGTAAGAAACGCTAGAGAAACTCAAAATTTTCGCAGTTCTGATGCTCGAAACGATTAACTAGAACGGCCTAGGGGAAAAGTACGCATACCGTTGTAATCGGGCGAGTTTCTACTTTCAGATGCAACAGCAATTTTGCGGACTGGTCAATCCGTTCGCGAGATATGGCAGTTTGGAGGTAAGGAACGCTCCAGAAACTCAAAATTTTCGCAGTTCTGATGCTCGAAACGAATAACTAGAACGGACTAGGGGAAAAGTACGCATACAGTTGTAATCGGGCGAGTTTCTACTTTCTGATGCAACAGAAATTTTGCGGATTGGTCAATCCGTTCGCCAGATATAGCAGTTTGGAGGTAAGAAACGCTTGAGAAACTCAAAATTTTCGCAGTTCTGATGCTCGAAACGAATAACTAGTACGGCCTAGGGGAAAAGTACGCATACCGTTGTAATCGGGCGAGTTTCTACCTTCAGATGCAACAGAAATTTCGCGGATTAGTCAATCCGTTCGCGAGATATGGCAGTTTGGATGTAAGAAACGCTTGAGAAACTCAAAATTTTCGCAGTTCTGATGCTCGACAAGCATAACGAGAACGGTCTAGGGGAAAAGTACGCATACCGTTGTAATCGGGCGACTTTCTACTTTCAGATAAAACACAAATTTTGCGGATTGGTCAATCCGTTCCCGAGATATGGCAGTTTGTAGGTAAGAAACGCTTGAGAAACTCAAAATTTTCGCAGTTCTGATGCTCGAAACGAATAACTAGAACGGCCTAGGGGAAAAGTATGCATACCGTTGTAATCGGGCGAGTTTCTACTTTCAGATGCATCAGAAATTTGGCGGATTGGTCAATCCGTTCGCGAGATATGGCAGTTTGGAAGTAAGAAACGCTAGAGAAACTCAAAATTTTCGCAGTTCTGATGCTCGAAACGATTAACTAGAACGGCCTAGGGGAAAAGTACGCATACCGTTGTAATCGGGCCAGTGTCTACTTTCAGATGCAACAGAAATTTTGCGGATTGGTCAATCCGTTCGCGAGATATGGCAGTTTGGAGGTAAGAAACGCTCCAGAAACACAAAATTTTCGCAGTTCTGATGCTCGAAACGAATAACTAGAACGGACTAGGGGAAGAGTACGCATACAGTTGTAATCGGGCGAGTTTCTACTTTCAGATGCAACTGAAATTTTGCGGATTGGTCAATCCGTTCGCGACATATGGCAGTTTGGATGTAAGAAACGCTTGAGAATCTCACAATTTTCGCAGTTCTGATGCTCGAAACGAATAACTAGAACGGCCTAGGGGAAAAGTACGCATACCGTTGTAATCGGGCGAGTTTCTACTTTCAGATGCAACAGAAATTTTGCGGATTAGTCAATCCGTTCGCGAGATATGGCAGTTTGGAAGTAAGAAACGCTTGAGAAACTCAAAATTTTCGCAGTTCTGATGCTCGCCAAGCATAACTAGAACGGTCTAGGGGAAAAGTACGCATACCGTTGTAATCGGGCGAGTTTCTACTTTCAGATGCAACAGAAATTTTGCGGATTGGTCAATCCGTTCGCGAGATATGGCAGTTTGGAGATAAGAAACGCTTGAGAAACTCAAAATTTTCGCAGTTCTGATGCTCGAAACGAATAACTAGAACGGCCTAGGGGAAAAGTACGCATACCGTTGTAATCGGGCGACTTTCTACTTTCAGATGCAACAGAAATTTTGCGGATTGGTCAATCCGTTCGCGAGATATGGCAGTTTGGAGGTAAGCAACGCTTGAGAAACCCAAAATTTTCGCAGTTCTCATGCGCGAAACGAATATCTACAACGGCCTAGGGGAAAAGTACGCATACCGTTGTAATCGAGCGAGTTTCTACTTTCAGATGCAACAGAAATTTTGCGGATTGGTCAATCCGTTCGCGAGATATGGCAGTTTGGAAGTATGAAACACTTGAGAAACACAAAATTTTCGCAGTTCTGATGCTCGAAACGAATAACCAGAACGGCCTAGGGGAAAAGTACGCATACGGTTGTAATCGGGCGAGTTTCTACTTTCAGATGCAACAGCAATTTTGCGGACTGGTCAATCCGTTCGCGAGATATGGCAGTTTGGAGGTAAGAAACGCTCCAGAAACTCAAAATTTTCGCAGTTCTGATGCTCGAAACGAATAACTAGAACGGACTAGGGGAAAAGTACGCATACAGTTGTAATCGGGCGAGTTTCTACTTTCTGATGCAACAGAAATTTTGCGGATTGGTCAATCCGTTCGCCAGATATGGCAGTTTGGAGGTAAGAAACGCTTGAGAAACTCAAAATTTTCGCAGTTCTGATGCTCGAAACGAATAACTAGTACGGCCTAGGGGAAAAGTACGCATACCGTTGTAATCGGGCGAGTTTCTACCTTCAGATGCAACAGAAATTTCGCGGATTAGTCAATCCGTTCGCGAGATATGGCAGTTTGGAGGTAAGAAACGCTTGAGAAACTCAAAATTTTCGCAGTCCTGATGCTCGGAACGAATAACTAGAACGGACCAGGGGAAGAGTACTCATACCGTTGTAATCGGGCGAGTTTCTACTTTCAGATGCAACAGAAATTTTGCGGATTGGTCAATCCGTTCGCGAGATATGGCAGTTTGGATGTAAGAAACGCTTGAGAAACTCAAAATTTTCGCAGTTCTGATGCTCGACAAGCATAACGAGAACGGTCTAGGGGAAAAGTACGCATACCGTTGTAATCGGGCGACTTTCTACTTTCAGATAAGACAGAAATTTTGCGGATTGGTCAATCCGTTCCCGAGATATGGCAGTTTGGATGTAAGCAACGCTTGAGAAACCCAAAATTTTCGCAGTTCTCATGCTCGAAACGAATATCTACAACGGCCTAGGGGAAAAGTACGCATACAGTTGTAATCGGGCGAGTTTCTACTTTCAGATGCAATAGAAATTTTGCGGATTGGTCAATCCGTTCGCGAGATATAGCAGTTTGGATGTAAGAAACGCTTGAGAAACTCAAAATTTTCGCAGTTCTGATGCTCGAAACGAATAACTAGAACGGCCTAGGGGAAAAGTATGCATACCGTTGTAATCGGGCGAGTTTCTACTTTCAGATGCAACAGAAATTTTGCGGATTGGTCAATCCGTTCGCGAGATATGGCAGTTTGGAAGTAAGAAACGCTAGAGAAACTCAAAATTTTCGCAGTTCTGATGCTCGAAACGATTAACTAGAACGGCCTAGGGGAAAGTACGCATACCGTTGTAATCGGGCGAGTTTCTACTTTCAGATGCAACAGAAATTTTGCGGATTGGTCAATCCGTTCGCGAGATATGGCAGTTTGTAGGTAAGAAACGCTTGAGAAACTCAAAATTTTCGCAGTTCTGATGCTCGAAACGAATAACTAGTACGGCCTAGGGGAAAAGTACGCATACCGTTGTAATCGGGCGAGTTTCTACCTTCAGATGCAACAGAAATTTCGCGGATTAGTCAATCCGTTCGCGAGATATGGCAGTTTGGATGTAAGAAACGCTTGAGAAACTCAAAATTTTCGCAGTTCTGATGCTCGACAAGCATAACGAGAACGGTCTAGGGGAAAAGTACGCATACCGTTGTAATCGGGCGACTTTCTACTTTCAGATAAGACAGAAATTTTGCGGATTGGTCAATCCGTTCCCGAGATATGGCAGTTTGGAGGTAAGAAACGCTTGAGAAACTCAAAATTTTCGCAGTTCTGGTGCTCGAAACGAATAACTAGAACGGCCTAGGGGAAAGAACGCATACCGTTGTAATCGGGCGAGTTTCTACTTTCAGATGCAACAGAAATTTTGCGGATTGGTCAATCCGTTCGCGAGATATGGCAGTTTGGAAGTATGAAACACTTGAGAAACACAAAATTTTCGCAGTTCTGATGCTCGAAACGAATAACTAGAGCGGCCTAGGGGAAAAGTACGCATACCGTTGTAATCGGGCGAGTTTCTACTTTCAGATGCATCAGAAATTTGGCGGATTGGTCAATCCGTTCGCGAGATATGGCAGTTTGGAAGTAAGAATCGCTAGAGAAACTCAAAATTTTCGCAGTTCGGCTGCTCGAAACGATTAACTAGAACGGCCTAGGGGAAAAGTACGCATACCGTTGTAATCGGGCGAGTTTCTACTTTCAGATGCAACAGCAATTTTGCGGACTGGTCAATCCGTTCGCGAGATATGGCTGTTTGGAGGTAAGAAACGCTTGAGAAACTCAAAATTTTCGCAGTTCTGATGCTCGAAACGAATAACTAGAACGGCCTAGGGGAAAAGTACGCATACCGTTGTAATCGGGCGAGTTTCTACTTTCAGATGCAACAGAAATTTTGCGGATTGGTCAATCCGTTCGCGAGATATGGCAGTTTGGAGGTAAGAAACGCTCCAGAAACTCAAAATTTTCGCAGTTCTGATGCTCGAAACGAATAACTAGAACGGCCTAGGGGAAAAGTATTCATACCGTTGTAATCGGGCGAGTTTCTACTTTCAGATGCAACAGAAATTTTGCGGATTGGTCAATCCGTTCGCGAGATATGGCAGTTTGGAAGTAAGAAACGCTAGAGAAACTCAAAATTTTCGCAGTTCTGATGCTCGGAACGAATAACTAGAACGGACCAGGGGAAAAGTACGCATACCGTTGTAATCGGGCGACTTTCTACTTTCAGATAAAACAGAAATTTTGCGGATTGGTCAATCCGTTCCCGAGATATGGCAGTTTGGAGGTAAGAAACGCTTGAGAAACTCAAAATTTTCGCAGTTCTGATGCTCGAAACGAATAACCAGAACGGCCTAGGGGAAAAGTATGCATACCGTTGTAATCGGGCGACTTTCTACTTTCAGATGCAACAGAAATTTTGCGGATTGGTCAATCCGTTCGCGAGATATGGCAGTTTGGAAGTATGAAACACTTGAGAAGCACAAAATTTTCGCAGTTCTGATGCTCGAAACGAATAAATAGAGCGGCCTAGGGGAAAAGTAGGCATACCGTTGTAATCGGGCGAGTTTCTACTTTCAGATGCATCAGAAATTTTGCGGATTGGTCAATCCGTTCGCGAGATATGGCAGTTTGTAGGTAAGAAACGCTTGAGAAACTCAAAATTTTCGCAGTTCTGATGCTCGACAAGCATAACTAGAACGGTCTAGGGGAAAAGTACGCATACCGTTGTAATCGGGCGACTTTCTACTATCAGATGAAACAGAAATTTTGCGGATTGGTCAATCCGTTCGCGAGATATGGCAGTTTGGAAGTAAGAAACGCTAGAGAAACTCAAAATTTTCGCAGTTCTGATGCTCGAAACGATTAACTAGAACGGCCTAGGGGAAAAGTACGCATACCGTTGTAATCGGCCGAGTTTCTACTTTCAGATGCAACAGAGATTTTGCGGATTGGTCAATCCATTCGCGAGATATGGCAGTTTGGAGGTAAGAAACGCTCCAGAAACACAACATTTTCGCAGTTCTGATGCTCGGAACGAATAACTAGAACGGACTAGGGGAAAAGTACGCATACAGTTGTAATCGGGCGAGTTTCTACTTTCAGATGCAACAGAAATTTTGCGGATTGGTCAATCCGTTCGCGAGATATGGCAGTTTGGAAGTAAGAAACGCTTGAGAATCTCAAAATTTTCGCAGTTCTGATGCTCGAAACGAATAACTAGAACGGCCTAGTGGAAAAGTACGCATACCGTTGTAATCGGGCGAGTTTCTACTTTCAGATGCAACAGAAATTTTGCGGATTATTCAATCCGTTCGCGAGATATGGCAGTTTGGAGGTAAGAAACGCTTGAGAAACTCAACATTTTCGCAGTTCTGATGCTCGACAAGCATAACTAGAACGGTCTAGGGGAAAAGTACGCAAACCGTTGTAATCGGGCGAGTTTCTACTTTCTGATGCAACAGAAATTTTGCGGATTGGTCAATCCGTTCGCGAGATATGGCAGTTTGGAAGTAAGAAACGCTAGAGAAACTCAAAATTTTCGCAGTTCTGATGCTCGGAACGAATAAATAGAGCGGCCTAGGGGAAAAGTAGGCATACCGTTGTAATCGGGCGAGTCTCTACTTTCAGATGCAACAGAAATTTTGCGGATTGGTCAATCCGTTCGCGAGATATGGCAGTTTGGAAGTAAGAAACGCTAGAGAAACTCAAAATTTTCGCAGTTCTGATGCTCGGAACGAATAACTAGAACGGACCAGGGGAAAAGTACGCATACCGTTGTAATCGGGCGACTTTCTACTTTCAGATAAAATAGAAATTTTGCGGATTGGTCAATCCGTTCGCGAGATATGGCAGTTTGGAAGTATGAAACACTTGAGAAACACAAAATTTTCGCAGTTCTGATGCTCGAAACGAATAACTGGAGCGGCCCAGGGGAATAGTACGCATACCGTTGTAATCGGGCGAGTTTCTACTTTCAGATGCATCAGAAATTTGGCGGATTGGTCAATCCTTTCGCGAGATATGGCAGTTTGGAAGTAAGAAACGCTAGAGAAACTCAAAATTTTCGCAGTTCTGATGCTCGAAACGATTAACTAGAACGGCCTAGGGGAAAAGTACGCATACCGTTGTAATCGGCCGAGTTTCTACTTTCAGATGCAACAGAAATTTTGCGGATTGGTCAATCCATTCGCGAGATATGGCAGTTTGGAGGTAAGAAACGCTTGAGAAACTCAAAATTTTCGCAGTTCTGATGCTCGAAACGAATAACCAGAACGGCCTAGGGGAAAAGTATGCATACCGTTGTAATCGGGCGACTTTCTACTTTCAGATGCAACAGAAATTTTGCGGATTGGTCAATCCGTTCGCGAGATATGGCAGTTTGGAAGTATGAAACACTTGAGAAGCACAAAATTTTCGCAGTTCTGATGCTCGAAACGAATAAATAGAGCGGCCTAGGGGAAAAGTAGGCATACCGTTGTAATCGGGCGAGTTTCTACTTTCAGATGCATCAGAAATTTTGCGGATTGGTCAATCCGTTCGCGAGATATGGCAGTTTGTAGGTAAGAAACGCTTGAGAAACTCAAAATTTTCGCAGTTCTGATGCTCGACAAGCATAACTAGAACGGTCTAGGGGAAAAGTACGCATACCGTTGTAATCGGGCGACTTTCTACTATCAGATGAAACAGAAATTTTGCGGATTGGTCAATCCGTTCGCGAGATATGGCAGTTTGGAAGTAAGAAACGCTAGAGAAACTCAAAATTTTCGCAGTTCTGATGCTCGAAACGATTAACTAGAACGGCCTAGGGGAAAAGTACGCATACCGTTGTAATCGGCCGAGTTTCTACTTTCAGATGCAACAGAGATTTTGCGGATTGGTCAATCCATTCGCGAGATATGGCAGTTTGGAGGTAAGAAACGCTCCAGAAACACAACATTTTCGCAGTTCTGATGCTCGGAACGAATAACTAGAACGGACTAGGGGAAAAGTACGCATACAGTTGTAATCGGGCGAGTTTCTACTTTCAGATGCAACAGAAATTTTGCGGATTGGTCAATCCGTTCGCGAGATATGGCAGTTTGGAAGTAAGAAACGCTTGAGAATCTCAAAATTTTCGCAGTTCTGATGCTCGAAACGAATAACTAGAACGGCCTAGTGGAAAAGTACGCATACCGTTGTAATCGGGCGAGTTTCTACTTTCAGATGCAACAGAAATTTTGCGGATTATTCAATCCGTTCGCGAGATATGGCAGTTTGGAGGTAAGAAACGCTTGAGAAACTCAACATTTTCGCAGTTCTGATGCTCGACAAGCATAACTAGAACGGTCTAGGGGAAAAGTACGCAAACCGTTGTAATCGGGCGAGTTTCTACTTTCTGATGCAACAGAAATTTTGCGGATTGGTCAATCCGTTCGCGAGATATGGCAGTTTGGAAGTAAGAAACGCTAGAGAAACTCAAAATTTTCGCAGTTCTGATGCTCGGAACGAATAAATAGAGCGGCCTAGGGGAAAAGTAGGCATACCGTTGTAATCGGGCGAGTTTCTACTTTCAGATGCAACAGAAATTTTGCGGATTGGTCAATCCGTTCGCGAGATATGGCAGTTTGGAAGTAAGAAACGCTAGAGAAACTCAAAATTTTCGCAGTTCTGATGCTCGGAACGAATAACTAGAACGGACCAGGGGAAAAGTACGCATACCGTTGTAATCGGGCGACTTTCTACTTTCAGATAAAATAGAAATTTTGCGGATTGGTCAATCCGTTCGCGAGATATGGCAGTTTGGAAGTATGAAACACTTGAGAAACACAAAATTTTCGCAGTTCTGATGCTCGAAACGAATAACTGGAGCGGCCCAGGGGAATAGTACGCATACCGTTGTAATCGGGCGAGTTTCTACTTTCAGATGCATCAGAAATTTGGCGGATTGGTCAATCCTTTCGCGAGATATGGCAGTTTGGAAGTAAGAAACGCTAGAGAAACTCAAAATTTTCGCAGTTCTGATGCTCGAAACGATTAACTAGAACGGCCTAGGGGAAAAGTACGCATACCGTTGTAATCGGCCGAGTTTCTACTTTCAGATGCAACAGAAATTTTGCGGATTGGTCAATCCATTCGCGAGATATGGCAGTTTGGAGGTAAGAAACGCTTGAGAAACTCAAAATTTTCGCAGTTCTGATGCTCGAAACGAATAACTAGAACGGACCAGGGGAAAAGTACGCATACCGTTGTAATCGGGCGAGTTTCTACTTTCAGATGCAACAGAAATTTTGCGGATTGGTCAATCCGTTCGCGAGATATGGCAGTTTGTAGGTAAGAAACGCTTGAGAAACTCAACATTTTCGCAGTTCTGATGCTCGAAACGAATAACTAGAAAGGCCTAGGGGAAAAGTACGCATACCGTTGTAATCGGGCGAGTTTCTACTTTCAGATGCAACAGAAATTTTGCGGATTGGTCAATCCGTTCGCGAGATATGGCAGTTTGGATGTAAGAAACGCTTGAGAAACTCAAAATTTTCGCAGTTCTGATGCTCGAAACGAATAACTAGAACGGCCTAGGGGAAAAGCATGCATACCGTTGTAATCGGGCGAGTTTCTACTTTCAGATGCAACAGAAATTTTGCGGATTGGTCAATCCGTTCGCGAGATATGGCAGTTTGGAAGTAAGAAACGCTAGAGAAACTCAAAATTTTCGCAGTTCTGATGCTCGAAACGATTAACTAGAACGGCCTAGGGGAAAGTACGCATACCGTTGTAATCGGGCGAGTTTCTACTTTCAGATGCAACAGAAATTTTGCGGATTGGTCAATCCGTTCGCGAGATATGGCAGTTTGTAGGTAAGAAACGCTTGAGAAACTCAACATTTTCGCAGTTCTGATGCTCGAAACGAATAACTAGAACGGCCTAGGGGAAAAGTACGCATACCGTTGTAATCGGGCGAGTTTCTACTTTCAGATCCAACAGAAATTTTGCGGATTGGTCAATCCGTTCGCGAGATATGGCAGTTTGGAGGTAAGAAACGCTTGAGAAACTCAAAATTTTCGCAGTCCTGATGCTCGGAACGAATAACTAGAACGGACCAGGGGAAAAGTACGCATACCGTTGTAATCGGGCGAGTTTCTACTTTCAGATGCAACAGAAATTTTGCGGATGGGTCAATCCGTTCGCGAGATATGGCAGTCTGTAGGTAAGAAACGCTTGAGAAACTCAAAATTTTCGCAGTTCTGATGCTCGAAACGAATAACTAGAACGGCCTAGGGGAAAAGTATGCATACAGTTGTAATCGGGCGAGTTTCTACTTTCAGATGCAACAGAAATTTTGCGGAATGGTCAATCCGTTCGCGAGATATGGCAGTTTGGATGTAAGAAACGCTTGAGAATCTCAAAATTTTCGCAGTTCTGATGCTCGAAACGAATAACTAGAACGGCCTAGGGGAAAAGTACGCATACCGTTGTAATCGGGCGAGTTTCTACTTTCAGATGCAACAGAAATTTTGCGGATTAGTCAATCCGTTCGCGAGATATGGCAGTTTGGAGGTAAGAAACGCTTGAGAAACTCAAAATTTTCGCAGTTCTGATGC
The DNA here is from genome assembly GCF_051014685.1 of Ptiloglossa arizonensis. Lineage (NCBI taxonomy): Eukaryota > Metazoa > Arthropoda > Insecta > Hymenoptera > Colletidae > Ptiloglossa > Ptiloglossa arizonensis. The sequence continues at coordinate 763,269 of NW_027478640.1, read as the reverse complement.
TCGACAAGCATAACTAGAACGGTCTAGGGGAAAAGTACGCATACCGTTGTAATCGGGCGACTTTCTACTTTCAGATGCAACAGAAATTTTGCGGATTGGTCAATCCGTTCGCGAGATATGGCAGTTTGGAGGTAAGCAACGCTTGGGAAACCCAAAATTTTCGCAGTTCTCATGCTCGAAACGAATATCTACAACGGCCTAGGGGAAAAGTACGCATACCGTTGTAATCGGGCGAGTTTCTACTTTCAGATGCAACAGAAATTTTGCGGATTGGTCAATCCGTTCGCGAGATATGGCAGTTTGGAAGTATGAAACACTTGAGAAACACAAAATTTTCGCAGTTCTGATGCTCGAAACGAATAACTGGAGCGGCCCAGGGGAATAGTACGCATACCGTTGTAATCGGGCGAGTTTCTACTTTCAGATGCATCAGAAATTTGGCGGATTGGTCAATCCTTTCGCGAGATATGGCAGTTTGGAAGTAAGAAACGCTAGAGAAACTCAAAATTTTCGCAGTTCTGATGCTCGAAACGATTAACTAGAACGGCCTAGGGGAAAAGTACGCATACCGTTGTAATCGGCCGAGTTTCTACTTTCAGATGCAACAGAAATTTTGCGGATTGGTCAATCCGTTCGCCAGATATGGCATTTGGAGGTAAGAAACGCTTGAGAAACTCAAAATTTTCGCAGTTCTGATGCTCGGAACGAATAACTAGTACGGCCTAGGGGAAAAGTACGCATACCGTTGTAATCGGGCGAGTTTCTGCTTTCAGATGCAACAGAAATTTCGCGGATTAGTCAATCCGTTCGCGAGATATGGCAGTTTGGATGTAAGAAACGCTTGAGAAACTCAAAATTTTCGCAGTTCTGATGCTCGACAAGCATAACGAGAACGGTCTAGGGGAAAAGAACGCATACCGTTGTAATCGGGCGACTTTCTACTTTCAGATAAAACAGAAATTTTGCGGATTGGTCAATCCGTTACCGAGATATGGCAGTTTGGAGGTAAGAAACGCTTGAGAAACTCAAAATTATCGCAGTTCTGATGCTCGAAACGAATAACTAGAACGGCCTAGGGGAAAGTACGCATACCGTTGTAACGGGCGAGTTTCTACTTTCAGATGCAACAGAAATTTTGCCGATTGGTCAATCCGTTCGCGAGATATGGCAGTTTGTAGGTAAGAAACGCTTGAGAAACTCAACATTTTCGCAGTTCTGATGCTCGAAACGAATAACTAGAACGGCCTAGGGGAAAAGTACGCATACCGTTGTAATCGGGCGAGTTTCTACTTTCAGATGCAACAGAAATTTTGCGGATTGGTCAATCCGTTCGCGAGATATGGCAGTTTGGAGGTAAGAAACGCTAGAGAAACTCAAAATTTTCGCAGTTCTGATGCTCGAAACGAATAACTAGAACGGCCTAGGGGAAAAGTATTCATACCGTTGTAATCGGGCGAGTTTCTACTTTCAGATGCAACAGAAATTTTGCGGATTGGTCAATCCGTTCGCGAGATATGGCAGTTTGGATGTAAGAAACGCTTGAGAAACTCAAAATTTTCGCAGTTCTGATGCTCGAAACGAATAACTAGAACGGCCTAGGGGAAAAGTATTCATACCGTTGTAATCGGGCGAGTTTCTACTTTCAGATGCAACAGAAATTTTGCGGATTGGTCAATCCGTTCGCGAGATATGGCAGTTTGGAGGTAAGAAACGCTTGAGAAACTCAAAATTTTCGCAGTCCTGATGCTCGGAACGAATAACTAGAACGGACCAGGGGAAAAGTACGCATACCGTTGTAATCGGGCGAGTTTCTACTTTCAGATGCAACAGAAATTTTGCGGATTGGTCAATCCGTTCGCGAGATATGGCAGTTTGTAGGTAAGAAACGCTTGAGAAACTCAAAATTTTCGCAGTTCTGATGCTCGAAACGAATAACTAGAACGGCCTAGGGGAAAAGTATGCATACCGTTGTAATCGGGCGAGTTTCTACTTTCAGATGCAACAGAAATTTTGCGGATTGGTCAATCCGTTCGCGAGATATGGCAGTTTGGAAGTAAGAAACGCTAGAGAAACTCAAAATTTTCGCAGTTCTGATGCTCGAAACGATTAACTAGAACGGCCTAGGGGAAAGTACGCATACCGTTGTAATCGGGCGAGTTTCTACTTTCAGATGCAACAGAAATTTTGCGGATTGGTCAATCCGTTCGCGAGATATGGCAGTTTGTAGGTAAGAAACGCTTGAGAAACTCAACATTTTCGCAGTTCTGATGCTCGAAACGAATAACTAGAACAGCCTAGGGGAAAAGTACGCATACCGTTGTAATCGGGCGAGTTTCTACTTTCAGATGCAACAGAAATTTTGCGGATTGGTCAATCCGTTCGCGAGATATGGCAGTTTGGAGGTAAGAAACGCTTGAGAAACTCAAAATTTTCGCAGTCCTGATGCTCGGAACGAATAACTAGAACGGACCAGGGGAAAAGTACGCATACCGTTGTAATCGGGCGAGTTTCTACTTTCAGATGCAACAGAAATTTTGCGGATTGGTCAATCCGTTCGCGAGATATGGCAGTTTGTAGGTAAGAAACGCTTGAGAAACTCAACATTTTCGCAGTTCTGATGCTCGAAACGAATAACTAGAACGGCCTAGGGGAAAAGGACGCATTCCGTTGTAATCGAGCGAGTTTCTACTTTCAGATGCAACAGAAATTTTGCGAATTGGTCAATCCGTTCGCGAGATATGGCAGTTTGGAGGTAAGAATCGCTTGAGAAACTCAAAATTTTCGCAGTTCTGATGCTCGAAACGAATAACTAGAACGGACTAAGGGAAAAGTACGCATATCGTTGTAATCGGGCGAGTTTCTACTTTCAGATGCAACAGAAATTTTGCGGATTGGTCAATCTGTTCGCCAGATATGGCAGTTTGGAGGTAAGAAACGCTTGAGAAACTCAAAATTTTCGCAGTTCTGATGCTCGAAACGAATAACTAGAACGGCCTAGGGGAAAAGTACGCATACCGTTGTAATCGGGCGAGTTTCTACTTTCAGATGCAACAGAAATTTTGCGGATTAGTCAATCCGTTCGCGAGATATGGCAGTTTGGAGGTAAGAAACGCTTGAGAAACTCAAAATTTTCGCAGTTCTGATGCTCGACAAGCATAACGAGAACGGTCTAGGGGAAAAGTACGCATACCGTTGTAATCGCGCGACTTTCTACTTTCAGATGAAACAGAAATTTTGCGGATTGGTGAATCCGTTCGCGAGATATGGCAGTTTGGAGGTAAGAAACGCTCCAGAAACACAAAATTTTCGCAGTTCTGATGCTCGAAACGAATAGCTAGAACGGACTAGGGGAAAAGTACGCATACAGTTGTAATCGGGCGAGTTTCTACTTTCAGATGCAACAGAAATTTTGCGGATTGGTCAATCCGTTCGCGAGATATGGCAGTTTGGAAGTAAGAAACGCTTGAGAATCTCAAAATTTTCGCAGTTCTGATGCTCGAAACGAATAACTAGAACGGCCTAGGGGAAAAGTACGCATACCGTTGTAATCGGGCGAGTTTCTACTTTCAGATGCAACAGAAATTTTGCGGATTAGTCAATCCGTTCGCGAGATATGGCAGTTTGGAAGTAAGAAACGCTTGAGAATCTCAAAATTTTCGCAGTTCTGATGCTCGAAACGAATAACTAGAACGGCCTAGGGGAAAAGTACGCATACCGTTGTAATCGGGCGAGTTTCTACTTTCAGATGCAACAGAAATTTTGCGGATTAGTCAATCCGTTCGCGAGATATGGCAGTTTGGAGGTAAGAAACGCTTGAGAAACTCAAAATTTTCGCAGTTCTGATGCTCGACAAGCATAACTAGAACGGTCTAGGGGAAAAGTACGCATACTGGTGTAATCGGGCGACTTTCTACTTTCAGATGCAACAGAAATTTTGCGGATTGGTCAATCCGTTCGCGAGATATGGCAGTTTTGAGGTAAGCAACGCTTGAGAAACCCAAAATTTTCGCAGTTCTCATGCTCGAAACGAATATCTACAACGGCCTAGGGGAAAAGTACGCATACCGTTGTAATCGGGCGAGTTTCTACTTTCAGATGCAACAGAAATTTTGCGGATTGGTCAATCCGTTCGCGAGATATGGCAGTTTGGAAGTATGAAACACTTGAGAAACACAAAATTTTCGCAGTTCTGATGCTCGAAACGAATAACTAGAGCGGCCTAGGGGAAAAGTACGCATACCGTTGTAATCGGGCGAGTTTCTACTTTCAGATGCATCAGAAATTTGGCGGATTGGTCAATCCGTTCGCGAGATATGGCAGTTTGGAAGTAAGAAACGCTAGAGAAACTCAAAATTTTCGCAGTTCTGATGCTCGAAACGATTAACTAGAACGGCCTAGGGGAATAGTACGCATACCGTTGTAATCGGGCGAGTTTCTACTTTCAGATGAAACAGCAATTTTGCGGACTGGTCAATCCGTTCGCGAGATATGGCAGTTTGGAGGTAAGAAACGCTCCAGAAACTCAAAATTTTCGCAGTTCTGATGCTCGAAACGAATAACTAGAACGGACTAGGGGAAAAGTACGCATACAGTTGTAATCGGGCGAGTTTCTACTTTCTGATGCAACAGAAATTTTGTGGATTGGTCAATCCGTTCGCCAGATATGGCAGTTTGGAGGTAAGAAACGCTTGAGAAACTCAAAATTTTCGCAGTTCTGATGCTCGAAACGAATAACTAGTACGGCCTAGGGGAAAAGTACGCATACCGTTGTAATCGGGCGAGTTTCTACCTTCAGATGCAACCGAAATTTCGCGGATTAGTCAATCCGTTCGCGAGATATGGCAGTTTGGATGTAAGAAACGCTTGAGAAACTCAAAATTTTCGCAGTTCTGATGCTCGACAAGCATAACGAGAACGGTTTAGGGGAAAAGTACGCATACCGTTGTAATCGGGCGACTTTCTACTTTCAGATAAAACAGAAATTTTGCGGATTGGTCAATCCGTTCGCGAGATATGGCAGTTTGGAAGTATGAAACACTTGAGAAACACAAAATTTTCGCAGTTCTGATGCTCGAAACGAATAAATAGAGCGGCCTAGGGGAAAAGTACGCATACCGTTGTAATCGGGCGAGTTTCTACTTTCAGATGCATCAGAAATTTTGCGGATTGGTCAATCCGTTCGCGAGATATGGCAGTTTGTAGGTAAGAAACGCTTGAGAAACTCAAAATTTTCGCAGTTCTGATGCTCGACAAGCATAACTAGAACGGTCTAGGGAAAAAGTACGCATACCGTTGTAATCGGGCGAGTTTCTACTTTCAGATGCAACAGAAATTTTGCGGATTGGTCAATCCGTTCGCGAGATATGGCAGTTCGTAGGTAAGAAACGCTTGAGAAACTCAACATTTTCGCAGTTCTGATGCTCGAAACGAATAACTAGTACGGCCTAGGGGAAACGTACGCATACCGTTGTAATCGGCCGAGTTTCTACTTTCAGATGCAACAGAAATTTTGCGGATTGGTCAATCCATTCGCGAGATATGGCAGTTTGGAGGTAAGAAACGCTCCAGAAACACAAAATTTTCGCAGTTCTGATGCTCGAAACGAATAACTAGAGCGGCCTAGGGGAAAAGTACGCATACCGTTGTAATCGGGCGAGTTTCTACTTTCAGATGCATCAGAAATTTGGCGGATTGGTCAATCCGTTCGCGAGATATGACAGTTTGGAAGTACGAAACGCTAGAGAAACTCAAAATTTTCGCAGTTCTGATGCTCGAAACGATTAACTAGAACGGCCTAGGGGAAAAGTACGCATACCGTTGTAATCGGGCTAGTTTCTACTTTCAGATGCTACAGAAATTTCGCGGATTAGTCAATCCGTTCGCGAGATATGGCAGTTTGGATGTAAGAAACGCTTGAGAGACTCAAAATTTTCGCAGTTCTGATGCTCGACAAGCATAACGAGAACGGTCTAGGGGAAAAGTACGCATACCGTTGTAATCGGGCGACTTTCTACATTCAGATAAAACAGAAATTTTGCGGATTGGTCAATCCGTTCACGAGATATGGCAGTTTGGAGATAAGAAACGCTTGAGAAACTCAAAATTTTCGCAGTTCTGATGCTCGACAAGCATATGTAGAACGGTCTAGGGGAAAAGTACGCATACCGTTGTAATCGGGCGAGTTTCTACTTTCAGATGCAGCAGAAATTTTGCGGATTGATCAATCCGTTCGCGAGATATGGCACTTTGGAGATAAGAAACGCTTGAGAAACTTAAAATTTTCGCAGTTCTGATGCTCGACAAGCATAACTAGAACGGTCTAGGGGAAAAGTACGCATACCGTTGTAATCGGGCGAGTTTCTACTTTCAGATGCAACAGAAACTTTGCGGATTGGTCAATCCGTTCGCGAGATATGGCAGTTTGGAGGTAAGAAACGCTCCAGAAACTCAAAATTTTCGCAGTTCTGATGCTCGAAACGGATAACTAGAACGGACTAGGGGAAAAGTACGCATACCGTTGTAATCGGGCGAGTTTCTACTTTCAGATGCAACAGAAATTTTGCGGATTGGTCAATCCGTTAGCGAGATATGGCAGTTTGGAGGTGAGAAACGCTTAAGAAACTCAAAATTTTCGCAGTTCTGATGCTCGAAACGAATAACTAGAACGGCCTAGGGGAAAAATACACATACCGTTGTAATTGGGCGAGTTTCTACGTTCAGATGCAACAGAAATTTTGCGGATTGGTCATTCTTTCGCGAGATATGGCAGTTTGGAGGTAAGAAACGCTTGAGAAACTCAAAATTTTCGCAGTTCTGATGCTCGAAACGAATAACTAGAATGGCCTAGGGGAAAAATACACATACCGTTGTAATTGGGCGAGTTTCTACGTTCAGATGCAACAGAAATTTTGCGGATTGGTCATTCTTTCGCGAGATATGGCAGTTTGGAGGTAAGAAACGCTTGAGAAACTCAAAATTTTCGCAGTTCTGATGCTCGAAACGAATAACTAGAATGGCCTAGGGGAAAAATACACATACCGTTGTAATTGGGCGAGTTTCTACGTTCAGATGCAACAGAAATTTTGCGGATTGGTCAATCCGTTCGCGAGATATGGCAGTCTGGAGATAAGAAACGCTTGAGAAACTCAAAATTCTCGCAGTTCTGATGCTCGAAACGAATAACTAGAACGGCCAAGGGGAAAAGTACTCATGCCGTTGTAATCGGGCGAGTTTCTACTTTCAGATGCAACAGAAATTTTGCGGATTGGTCAATCCGTTCGCGAGATATGGCAGTTTGTAGGTAAGAAACGCTTGAGAAACTCAACATTTTCGCAGTTCTGATGCTCGAAACGAATAACTAGTACGGCCTAGGGGAAACGTACGCACACCGTTGTAATCGGGCCTGTTTCTACTTTCAGATGCAACAGAAATTTTGCGGATTGGTCAATCCATTCGCGAGATATGGCAGTTTGGAGGTAAGAAACGCTCCAGAAACACAAAATTTTCGCAGTTCTGATGCTCGAAACGAATAACTAGAGCGGCCTAGGGGAAAAGTACGCATACCGTTGTAATCGGGCGAGTTTCTACTTTCAGATGCATCAGAAATTTGGCGGATTGGTCAATCCGTTCGCGAGATATGACAGTTTGGAAGTACGAAACGCTAGAGAAACTCAAAATTTTCGCAGTTCTGATGCTCGAAACGATTAACTAGAACGGCCTAGGGGAAAAGTACGCATACCGTTGTAATCGGGCTAGTTTCTACTTTCAGATGCTACAGAAATTTCGCGGATTAGTCAATCCGTTCGCGAGATATGGCAGTTTGGATGTAAGAAACGCTTGAGAGACTCAAAATTTTCGCAGTTCTGATGCTCGACAAGCATAACGAGAACGGTCTAGGGGAAAAGTACGCATACCGTTGTAATCGGGCGACTTTCTACATTCAGATAAAACAGAAATTTTGCGGATTGGTCAATCCGTTCACGAGATATGGCAGTTTAGAGATAAGAAACGCTTGAGAAACTCAAAATTTTCGCAGTTCTGATGCTCGACAAGCATATGTAGAACGGTCTAGGGGAAAAGTACGCATACCGTTGTAATCGGGCGAGTTTCTACTTTCAGATGCAGCAGAAATTTTGCGGATTGATCAATCCGTTCGCGAGATATGGCACTTTGGAGATAAGAAACGCTTGAGAAACTCAAAATTTTCGCAGTTCTGATGCTCGACAAGCATAACTAGAACGGTCTAGGGGAAAAGTACGCATACCGTTGTAATCGGGCGAGTTTCTACTTTCAGATGCAACAGAAACTTTGCGGATTGGTCAATCCGTTCGCGAGATATGGCAGTTTGGAGGTAAGAAACGCTCCAGAAACTCAAAATTTTCGCAGTTCTGATGCTCGAAACGGATAACTAGAACGGACTAGGGGAAAAGTACGCATACCGTTGTAATCGGGCGAGTTTCTACTTTCAGATGCAACAGAAATTTTGCGGATTGGTCAATCCGTTAGCGAGATATGGCAGTTTGGAGGTGAGAAACGCTTAAGAAACTCAAAATTTTCGCAGTTCTGATGCTCGAAACGAATAACTAGAACGGCCTAGGGGAAAAGTACGCATACCGTTGTAATCGGGCGAGTTTCTACTTTCAGATGCAACAGCAATTTTGCGGACTGGTCAATCCGTTCGCGAGATATGGCTGTTTGGAGGTAAGAAACGCTTGAGAAACTCAAAATTTTCGCAGTTCTGATGCTCGAAACGAATAACTAGAGCGGCCTAGGGGAAAAGTACGCATACCGTTGTAATCGGGCGAGTTTCTACTTTCAGATGCATCAGAAATTTGGCGGATTGGTCAATCCGTTCGCGAGATATGACAGTTTGGAAGTACGAAACGCTAGAGAAACTCAAAATTTTCGCAGTTCTGATGCTCGAAACGATTAACTAGAACGGCCTAGGGGAAAAGTACGCATACCGTTGTAATCGGGCTAGTTTCTACTTTCAGATGCTACAGAAATTTCGCGGATTAGTCAATCCGTTCGCGAGATATGGCAGTTTGGATGTAAGAAACGCTTGAGAGACTCAAAATTTTCGCAGTTCTGATGCTCGACAAGCATAACGAGAACGGTCTAGGGGAAAAGTACGCATACCGTTGTAATCGGGCGACTTTCTACATTCAGATAAAACAGAAATTTTGCGGATTGGTCAATCCGTTCACGAGATATGGCAGTTTAGAGATAAGAAACGCTTGAGAAACTCAAAATTTTCGCAGTTCTGATGCTCGACAAGCATATGTAGAACGGTCTAGGGGAAAAGTACGCATACCGTTGTAATCGGGCGAGTTTCTACTTTCAGATGCAGCAGAAATTTTGCGGATTGATCAATCCGTTCGCGAGATATGGCACTTTGGAGATAAGAAACGCTTGAGAAACTCAAAATTTTCGCAGTTCTGATGCTCGACAAGCATAACTAGAACGGTCTAGGGGAAAAGTACGCATACCGTTGTAATCGGGCGAGTTTCTACTTTCAGATGCAACAGAAACTTTGCGGATTGGTCAATCCGTTCGCGAGATATGGCAGTTTGGAGGTAAGAAACGCTCCAGAAACTCAAAATTTTCGCAGTTCTGATGCTCGAAACGGATAACTAGAACGGACTAGGGGAAAAGTACGCATACCGTTGTAATCGGGCGAGTTTCTACTTTCAGATGCAACAGAAATTTTGCGGATTGGTCAATCCGTTAGCGAGATATGGCAGTTTGGAGGTGAGAAACGCTTAAGAAACTCAAAATTTTCGCAGTTCTGATGCTCGAAACGAATAACTAGAACGGCCTAGGGGAAAAGTACGCATACCGTTGTAATTGGTACAGTTGCTACTTTCAGGTGCAACAGAAATTTTGCGGATTGGTCAGTCCGTCCGCGAGATATGGCAGTTTGGAGGTAAGAAACGCTTGAGAAACTCAAAATTTTCGCAGTTCTGATGCTCGAAACGAATAACTAGAATGGCCTAGGGGAAAAGTACACATACCGTTGTAATTGGGCGAGTTTCTACGTTCAGATGCAACAGAAATTTTGCGGATTGGTCATTCTTTCGCGAGATATGGCAGTTTGGAGGTAAGAAACGCTTGAGAAACTCAAAATTTTCGCAGTTCTGATGCTCGAAACGAATAACTAGAATGGCCTAGGGGAAAAATACACACACCGTTGTAATTGGGCGAGTTTCTACGTTCAGATGCAACAGAAATTTTGCGGATTGGTCATTCTTTCGCGAGATATGGCAGTTTGGAGGTAAGAAACGCTTGAGAAACTCAAAATTTTCGCAGTTCTGATGCTCGAAACGAATAACTAGAATGGCCTAGGGGAAAAATACACATACCGTTGTAATTGGGCGAGTTTCTACGTTCAGATGCAACAGAAATTTTGCGGATTGGTCAATCCGTTCGCGAGATATGGCAGTCTGGAGATAAGAAACGCTTGAGAAACTCAAAATTCTCGCAGTTCTGATGCTCGAAACGAATAACTAGAACGGCCAAGGGGAAAAGTACTCATGCCGTTGTAATCGGGCCTGTTTCTACTTTCAGATGCTACAGAAATTTTGCGGATCGGTCAATCCGTTCACGAGATATGGCAGTTTGGAGGTCAGAAACGCTTGAGAAACTCAAAATTTTCGCAGTTCTGATGCTCGAAACGAATAACTAGAGCGGCCTAGGGGAAAAGTACGCATACCGTTGTAATCGGGCGAGATTCTTCTTTCAGATGCATCAGAAATTTGGCGGATTGATCAGTCCGTTCGCGAGATATGGCACTTTGGAGATAAGAAACGCTTGAGAAACTCAAAATTTTCGCAGTTCTGATGCTCGAAACGAATAACTAGAGCGGCCTAGGGGAAAAGTACGCATACCGTTGTAATCGGGCGAGTTTCTACTTTCAGATGCATCAGAAATTTGGCGGATTGGTCAATCCGTTCGCGAGATATGGCAGTTTGGAAGTAAGAAACGCTAGAGAAACTCAAAATTTTCGCAGTTCTGATGCTCGAAACGATTAACTAGAACGGCCTAGGGGAATAGTACGCATACCGTTGTAATCGGGCGAGTTTCTACTTTCAGATGAAACAGCAATTTTGCGGACTGGTCAATCCGTTCGCGAGATATGGCAGTTTGGAGGTAAGAAACGCTCCAGAAACTCAAAATTTTCGCAGTTCTGATGCTCGAAACGAATAACTAGAACGGACTAGGGGAAAAGTACGCATACCGTTGTAATCGGGCGAGTTTCTACTTTCAGATGCTACAGAAATTTCGCGGATTAGTCAATCCGTTCGCGAGATATGGCAGTTTGGATGTTAGAAACGCTTGAGAAACTCAAAATTTTCGCAGTTCTGATGCTCGACAAGCATAACGAGAACGGTCTAGGGGAAAAGTACGCATACCGTTGTAATCGGGCAGCTTTCTACATTCAGATAAAACAGAAATTTTGCGGATTGGTCAATCCGTTCACGAGATATGGCAGTTTGGAGGTCAGAAACGCTTGAGAAACTCAAAATTTTCGCAGTTCTGATGCTCGAAACGAATAACTAGATCGGCCTAGGGGAAAAGTATGCATATCGTTGTAATCGGGCGAGTTTCTACTTTCAGATGCAACAGAAATTTTGCGGATTGGTCAATCCGTTCGCGAGATATGGCAGTTTGGAAGTATGAAACACTTGAGAAACACAAAATTTTCGCAGTTCTGATGCTCGAAACGAATAACTAGAGCGGCCTAGGGGAAAAGTACGCATACCGTTGTAATCGGGCGAGATTCTTCTTTCAGATGCATCAGAAATTTGGCGGATTGATCAGTCCGTTCGCGAGATATGGCAGTCTGGAGATAAGAAACGCTTGAGAAACTCAAAATTTTCGCAGTTCTGATGCTCGAAACGAATAACTAGAACGGCCTAGGGGAAAAGTACGCATACCGTTGTAATCGGGCGAGTTTCTACTTTCAAATGCAACAGAAATATTGCGGATTGGTCAATCCGTTCGCGAGGTATGGCAGTTTGGAGGTTAGAAACGCTTGAGAAACTCAAAATTTTCGCAGTTCTGATGCTCGACAAGCATAACTAGAACGGTCTAGGGGAAAAGTACGCATACCGTTGTAATCGGGCGAGTTTCTACTTTCAGATGCAACAGAAACTTTGCGGATTGGTCAATCCGTTCGAGAGATATGGCAGTTTGGAGGTAAGAAACGCTTGAGAAACTCAAAATTTTCGCAGTTCTGATGCTCGAAACGAATAACTAGAACGGACTAGGGGAAAAGTACGCATACCGTTGTAATCGGGCGAGTTTCTACTTTCAGATGCAACAGAAATTTTGCGGATTGGTCAATCCGTTAGCGAGATATGGCAGTTTGGAGGTGAGAAACGCTTAAGAAACTCAAAATTTTCGCAGTTCTGATGCTCGAAACGAATAACTAGAACGGCCTAGGGGAAAAGTACGCATACCGTTGTAATTGGTCCAGTTGCTACTTTCAGGTGCAACAGAAATTTTGCGGATTGGTCAGTCCGTCCGCGAGATATGGCAGTTTGGAGGTAAGAAACGCTTGAGAAACTCAAAATTTTCGCAGTTCTGATGCTCGAAACGAATAACTAGAATGGCCTAGGGGAAAAGTACACATACCGTTGTAATTGGGCGAGTTTCTACGTTCAGATGCAACAGAAATTTTGCGGATTGGTCATTCTTTCGCGAGATATGGCAGTTTGGAAGTAAGAAACGCTTGAGAAACTCAAAATTTGCGCTGTTCTGATGCTCGAAACGAATAACTAGAATGGCCTAGGGGAAAAGTACACATACCGTTGTAACTGGGCGAGTTTCTACGTTCAGATGCTACAGAAATTTTGCGGATTGGTCTATCCGTTCGCGAGATATGGCAGTTTGGAGATAAGAAGCGCTTGAGAAACTCAAAATTTTCGCAGTTCTGATGCTCGAAACGAATAACTAGGACGGCCTAGTGGGAAAGTACGCATACCGTTGTAATCGGGCGAGTTTCTACTTACAGATGCAACAGAAATTTTGCGGATTGGCCAATCCGTTCGCGAGATATGGCAGTTTGGAGGTTAGAAACGCGTGAGAAACTCAAAATTTTCGCAGTTCTGATGCTCGAAACGAATAACTAGAACGGCCTAGGGGAAAAGTACGCATACCGTTGTAATCGGCCCAGTTGCTACTTTCAGATGCAGCAGAAAGTTTGCGGATTGGTTAATCCGTTCGCGAGATATGGCAGTCTGGAGATAAGAAACGCTTGAGAAACTCAAAATTTTCGCAGTTCTGATGCTCGAAACGAATAACTAGAACGGCCAAGGGGAAAAGTACGCATGCCGTTGTAATCGGGCGAGTTTCTACTTTCAGATGCAACAGAAATTTTGCGGATTGGTCAATCCGTTCGCTAGATATGGAAGTTTCGATGTAAGAAACGCTTGAGGAACTCAAAATTTTCGCTGTTCTGATGCTCGAAACAAATAACTAGGACGGCCTAGGGGAAAAGTACGCATACCGTTGTAATCGGGCGAGTTTCTACTTACAGATGCAACAGAAATATTGCGGATTGGTCAAACCGTTCGCGAGATATGGCAGTTTGGATGTTAGAAACGCTTGAGGAACTCAAAATTTTCGCAGTTCTGATGCTCGAAACGAATAACTAGAACGGCCTAGTGGAAAAGTACGCACACCGTTGTAATCGGGCGAGTATCTACTTTCAGATGCAACAGAAATTTTGGGGATTGGTCAATCCGTTCGCGAGATATGGCAGTCTGGAAATAAGAAACGCTTGAGAAATTCATAATTTTCGCAGTTCTGACGCTCGAAACGAATAACTAGAACGGCCTAGGGGAAAAGTACGCATACCGTTGTAATCGGTCCAGTTGCTACTTTCAGATGCAGCAGAAATTTTGCGGATTGGTTAATCCGTTCGCGAGATATGGCAGTCTGGAGATAAGAAACGCTTGAGAAACTCAAAATTTTCGCAGTTCTGATGCTCGAAACGTATAACTAGAACGGCCAAGGGGAAAAGTACGCATGCCGTTGTAATCGGGCGAGCTTCTACTTTCAGATGCAACAGAAATTTTGCGGATTGGTCAATCCGTTAGCGAGATATGGCAGTTTGGAGGTGAGAAACGCTTAAGAAACTCAAAATTTTCGCAGTTCTGATGCTCGAAACGAATAACTAGAACGGCCTAGGGGAAAAGTACGCATACCGTTGTAATTGGGCGAGTTTCTACGTTCAGATGCAACAGAAATTTTGCGGATTGGTCATTCTTTCGCGAGATATGGCAGTTTGGAAGTAAGAAACGCTTGAGAAACTCAAAATTTCCGCTGTTCTGATGCTCGAAACGAATAACTAGAATGGCCTAGGGGAAAAGTACACATACCGTTGTAATTGGGCGAGTTTCTACGTTCAGATGCAACAGAAATTTTGCGGATTGGTCAATCCGTTCGCGAGATATGGCAGTCTGGAGATAAGAAACGCTTGAGAAACTCAAAATTCTCGCAGTTCTGATGCTCGAAACGAATAACTAGAACGGCCAAGGGGAAAAGTACGCATGCCGTTGTAATCGGGCGAGTTTCTACTTTCAGATGCAACAGAAATATTGCGGATTGGTCAATCCGTTCGCGAGATATGGCAGTTTGGAGGTAAGAAACGCTTGAGAAACTCAAAATTTTCACATTTCTGATGCTCGAAACGAATAACTAGAACGGCCTAGGGGAAAAGTACTCATACCGTTGTAATCGGGCGAGTATCTACTTTCAGATTCAACAGAAATTTTGCGGATTGGTCTATCCGTTCGCGAGATATGGCAGTTTGGAGGTAAGAAACGCTTGAGAAACTCAAAATTTTCGCAGTTCTGATGCTCGAAACGAATAACTAGAACGGCCTTGGGGATAAGCACACATACCATTGTAATCGGGCGAGTTTCTACTTTCAGATGCAACAGAAATTTTGCGGATTGGTCAATCCGTTCCCGAGATATGGCAGTTTGGAGGTAAGAGACGCTTGAGAAACTCAAAATTTTCACAGTTCTGATGCTCGTAACGAATAACTAGAATAGCCTAGGGGAAAAGCACACATACCGTTTCAATTGGGCGAGTTGCTACTTTCAGACGCAACAGAAATTCTGCGGATTGGTCAAACCGTTCGCGAGGTATGGCAGTTTGGAGATACGAAACGGTTGAGAAACTCAAAATTTCCGCAGTTCTGATGCTATAAACGCATAACTAGAATGGCCTAGGGGAAAAGTACACATACCGTTGTAATTGGGCGAGTTTCTACGTTCAGATGCAACAGAAATTTTGCGGATTGGTCAATCCGTTAGCGAGATGTGACAGTTTGTAGGTAAGAAACGCTTGAGAAACTCAAAATTTTCGCAGTTCTGATGCTCGAAACCAATAACTAGAACAGCCTAGGGGAAAAGTACGCATACCGTTGTAATCGGGCGAGTTTCTACTTTCAGATGCAACAGAAATTTTGCGGATTGGTCAATCCGTTCGCGAGATATGGCAGTTTGGATGTAGGAAACGCTTGAGAAACTCAAAATTGTCACAGTTCTGATGCTCGAAACCAATAACTACAACGGCCTCGGGGAAAAGTACGCATACCGTTGTAATCGGGCGAGTTTCTACTTTCAGATGCAACAGAAATTTTGCGGATTGGTTAATCCGTTCGCGAAATATGGCAGTTTGGAGGTAGGAAACGCTTGAGAAACTCAAAATTTTCGCAGTTCTAATGCTCGAAACGAATAACTAGAACGGCCTAGGGGAAAAGTACGCATACCGTTGTAATCGGGCGAGTTTCTACTTTCAGATGCAACAGAAATTTTGCGGGTTGGTCAATCCGTTCGCGAGATATGGCAGTTTGGAGGTAGGAAACGCTTGAGAAACTCAAAATTTTCGCAGTTCTAATGCTCGAAACGAATAACTAGAACGGCCTAGGGGAAAAGTACGCATACCGTTGTAATCGGGCCAGTTTCTACTTTCAGATGCAACAGAAATTTTGCGGATTGGTCATTCCGTTCGCGAGATATGGCAGTTTGGAGGTAAGAAACAATAGAGAAACTCAAAATTTTCGCAGTTCTGATGCTCGAAACGAATAACTAGAACGGCCTAGGGGAAAAGTACGCATACCGTTGTAATCGGGCCAGTTTCTACTTTCAGATGCAACAGAAATTTTGCGGGTTGGTCAATACGTTCGCGAGATATGGCAGTTTGGAGATAAGAAACGCTTGAGAAACTCAAAATTTTCGCAGTTCTGATGCTCGAGACGAATAACTAGAACGGCCTAGGGGAAAAGTACGCATACCGTTGTAATCGGGCCAGTTTCTACTTTCAGATGCAACAGAAATTTTGCGGATTGGTCTATCCGTTCGCGAGATATGGCAGTTTGGAGGTAAGAAACGCTTGAGAAACTCAAAATTTTCACATTTCTGATGCTCGTAACGAATAACTAGAATAGCCTAGGGGAAAAGCACACATACCGTTTCAATTGGGCGAGTTGCTACTTTCAGACGCAACAGAAATTCTGCGGATTGGTCAAACCGTTCGCGAGGTATGGCAGTTTGGAGATACGAAACGGTTGAGAAACTCAAAATTTCCGCAGTTCTGATGCTATAAACGCATAACTAGAATGGCCTAGGGGAAAAGTACACGTACCGTTGTAATTGGGCGAGTTTCTACGTTCAGATGCAACAGAAATTTTGCGGATTGGTCAATCCGTTAGCGAGATGTGACAGTTTGTAGGTAAGAAACGCTTGAGAAACTCAAAATTTTCGCAGTTCTGATGCTCGAAACCAATAACTAGAACAGCCTAGGGGAAAAGTACGCATACCGTTGTAATCGGGCGAGTTTCTACTTTCAGATGCAACAGAAATTTTGCGGATTGGTCAATCCGTTCGCGAGATATGGCAGTTTGGATGTAGGAAACGCTTGAGAAACTCAAAATTGTCACAGTTCTAATGCTCGAAACCAATAACTACAACGGCCTCGGGGAAAAGTACGCATACCGTTGTAATCGGGCGAGTTTCTACTTTCAGATGCAACAGAAATTTTGCGGATTGGTTAATCCGTTCGCGAGATATGGCAGTTTGGAGGTAGGAAACGCTTGAGAAACTCAAAATTTTCGCAGTTCTAATGCTCGAAACGAATAACTAGAACGGCCTAGGGGAAAAGTACGCATACCGTTGTAATCGGGCGAGTTTCTACTTTCAGATGCAACAGAAATTTTGCGGGTTGGTCAATCCGTTCGCGAGATATGGCAGTTTGGAGGTAGGAAACGCTTGAGAAACTCAAAATTTTCGCAGTTCTAATGCTCGAAACGAATAACTAGAACGGCCTAGGGGAAAAGTACGCATACCGTTGTAATCGGGCCAGTTTCTACTTTCAGATGCAACAGAAATTTTGCGGATTGGTCTATCCGTTCGCGAGATATGGCAGTTTGGAGGTAAGAAACGCTTGAGAAACTCAAAATTTTCACATTTCTGATGCTCGTAACGAATAACTAGAATAGCCTAGGGGAAAAGCACACATACCGTTTCAATTGGGCGAGTTGCTACTTTCAGACGCAACAGAAATTCTGCGGATTGGTCAAACCGTTCGCGAGGTATGGCAGTTTGGAGATACGAAACGGTTGAGAAACTCAAAATTTCCGCAGTTCTGATGCTATAAACGCATAACTAGAATGGCCTAGGGGAAAAGTACACATACCGTTGTAATTGGGCGAGTTTCTACGTTCAGATGCAACAGAAATTTTGCGGATTGGTCAATCCGTTAGCGAGATGTGACAGTTTGTAGGTAAGAAACGCTTGAGAAACTCAAAATTTTCGCAGTTCTGATGCTCGAAACCAATAACTAGAACAGCCTAGGGGAAAAGTACGCATACCGTTGTAATCGGGCGAGTTTCTACTTTCAGATGCAACAGAAATTTTGCGGATTGGTCAATCCGTTCGCGAGATATGGCAGTTTGGATGTAGGAAACGCTTGAGAAACTCAAAATTGTCACAGTTCTGATGCTCGAAACCAATAACTACAACGGCCTCGGGGAAAAGTACGCATACCGTTGTAATCGGGCGAGTTTCTACTTTCAGATGCAACAGAAATTTTGCGGATTGGTTAATCCGTTCGCGAGATATGGCAGTTTGGAGGTAGGAAACGCTTGAGAAACTCAAAATTTTCGCAGTTCTAATGCTCGAAACGAATAACTAGAACGGCCTAGGGGAAAAGTACGCATACCGTTGTAATCGGGCGAGTTTCTACTTTCAGATGCAACACAAATTTTGCGGGTTGGTCAATCCGTTCGCGAGATATGGCAGTTTGGAGGTAGGAAACGCTTGAGAAACTCAAAATTTTCGCAGTTCTAATGCTCGAAACGAATAACTAGAACGGCCTAGGGGAAAAGTACGCATACCGTTGTAATCGGGCCAGTTTCTACTTTCAGATGCAACAGAAATTTTGCGGATTGGTCTATCCGTTCGCGAGATATGGCAGTTTGGAGGTAAGAAACGGTTGAGAAACTCAAAATTTCCGCAGTTCTGCTGCTCTAAACGAATAACTAGAATGGCCTAGGGGAAAAGTACACATACCGTTGTAATTGGGCGAGTTTCTAGGTTCAGATGCAATAGAAATTTTGCAGATTGGTCAATACATTCGCGAGATGTGGCAGTTTGTAGTTAAGAAACGCTTGAGAAACTCAAAATTTTCGCAGTTCTGATGCTCGAAGCGAATAACTAGAACGGCCTAGGGGAAAAGTACGCATACCGTTGTAATCGGGCGAGTTTCTACTTTCAGATGCAACAGAAATTTTGCGGATTGGTCATTCCGTTCGCGAGATATGGCAGTTTGGAGGTAAGAAACAATTGAGAAACTCAAAATTTTCGCAGTTCTGATGCTCGAAACGAATAACTAGAACGGCCTAGGGGAAAAGTACGCATACCGTTGTAATCGGGCCAGTTTCTACTTTCAGATGCAACAGAAATTTTGCGGATTGGTCTATCCGTTCGCGAGATATGGCAGTTTGGAGGTAAGAAACGCTTGAGAAACTCAAAATTTTCACATTTCTGATGCTCGAAACGAATAACTAGAACGGCCTAGGGGAAAAGTACTCATACCGTTGTAATCGGGCGAGTATCTACTTTCAGATTCAACAGAAATTTTGCGGATTGGTCAATCCGTTCGCGAGATATGGCAGTTTGGATGTAGGAAACGCTTGAGAAACTCAAAATTGTCGCAGTTCTGATGCTCGAAACGAATAACTAGAACGGCCAAGGGGAAAAGTACGCATGCCGTTGTAATCGGGCGAGTTTCTACTTTCAGATGCAACAGAAATATTGCGGATTGGTCAATCCGTTCGCGAGATATGGCAGTTTGGAGGTAAGAAACAATAGAGAAACTCAAAATTTTCGCAGTTCTGATGCTCGAAACGAATAACTAGAACGGCCTAGGGGAAAAGTACGCATACCGTTGTAATCGGGCCAGTTTCTACTTTCAGATGCAACAGAAATTTTGCGGGTTGGTCAATACGTTCGCGAGATATGGCAGTTTGGAGATAAGAAACGCTTGAGAAACTCAAAATTTTCGCAGTTCTGATGCTCGAAACCAATAACTAGAACGGCCTAGGGGAATAGTACGCATACCGTTGTAATCGGGCGAGTTTCTACTTTCAGATGCAACAGAAATTTTGCGGATTGGTCAATCCGTTCGCGAGATATGGCAGTTTGGATGTAGGAAACGCTTGAGAAACTCAAAATTGTCACAGTTCTGATGCTCGAAACCAATAACTACAACGGCCTCGGGGAAAAGTACTCATACCGTTGTAATCGGGCGAGTATCTACTTTCAGATTCAACAGAAATTTTGCGGATTGGTCTATCCGTTCGCGAGATATGGCAGTTTGGAGGTAAGAAACGCTTGAGAAACTCAAAATTTTCGCAGTTCTGATGCTCGAAACGAATAACTAGAACGGCCTTGGGGATAAGCACACATACCATTGTAATCGGGCGAGTTTCTACTTTCAGATGCAACAGAAATTTTGCGGATTGGTCAATCCGTTCCCGAGATATGGCAGTTTGGAGGTAAGAGACGCTTGAGAAACTCAAAATTTTCACAGTTCTGATGCTCGTAACGAATAACTAGAATAGCCTAGGGGAAAAGCACACATACCGTTTCAATTGGGCGAGTTGCTACTTTCAGACGCAACAGAAATTCTGCGGATTGGTCAAACCGTTCGCGAGGTATGGCAGTTTGGAGATACGAAACGGTTGAGAAACTCAAAATTTCCGCAGTTCTGATGCTATAAACGCATAACTAGAATGGCCTAGGGGAAAAGTACACATACCGTTGTAATTGGGCGAGTTTCTACGTTCAGATGCAACAGAAATTTTGCGGATTGGTCAATCCGTTAGCGAGATGTTACAGTTTGTAGGTAAGAAACGCTTGAGAAACTCAAAATTTTCGCAGTTCTGATGCTCGAAACCAATAACTAGAACAGCCTAGGGGAAAAGTACGCATACCGTTGTAATCGGGCGAGTTTCTACTTTCAGATGCAACAGAAATTTTGCGGATTGGTCAATCCGTTCGCGAGATATGGCAGTTTGGATGTAGGAAACGCTTGAGAAACTCAAAATTGTCACAGTTCTGATGCTCGAAACCAATAACTACAACGGCCTCGGGGAAAAGTACGCATACCGTTGTAATCGGGCGAGTTTCTACTTTCAGATGCAACAGAAATTTTGCGGATTGGTTAATCCGTTCGCGAAATATGGCAGTTTGGAGGTAGGAAACGCTTGAGAAACTCAAAATTTTCGCAGTTCTAATGCTCGAAACGAATAACTAGAACGGCCTAGGGGAAAAGTACGCATACCGTTGTAATCGGGCGAGTTTCTACTTTCAGATGCAACAGAAATTTTGCGGGTTGGTCAATCCGTTCGCGAGATATGGCAGTTTGGAGGTAGGAAACGCTTGAGAAACTCAAAATTTTCGCAGTTCTAATGCTCGAAACGAATAACTAGAACGGCCTAGGGGAAAAGTACGCATACCGTTGTAATCGGGCCAGTTTCTACTTTCAGATGCAACAGAAATTTTGCGGATTGGTCATTCCGTTCGCGAGATATGGCAGTTTGGAGGTAAGAAACAATAGAGAAACTCAAAATTTTCGCAGTTCTGATGCTCGAAACGAATAACTAGAACGGCCTAGGGGAAAAGTACGCATACCGTTGTAATCGGGCCAGTTTCTACTTTCAGATGCAACAGAAATTTTGCGGGTTGGTCAATACGTTCGCGAGATATGGCAGTTTGGAGATAAGAAACGCTTGAGAAACTCAAAATTTTCGCAGTTCTGATGCTAGAGACGAATAACTAGAACGGCCTAGGGGAAAAGTACGCATACCGTTGTAATCGGGCCAGTTTCTACTTTCAGATGCAACAGAAATTTTGCGGATTGGTCTATCCGTTCGCGAGATATGGCAGTTTGGAGGTAAGAAACGCTTGAGAAACTCAAAATTTTCACATTTCTGATGCTCGTAACGAATAACTAGAATAGCCTAGGGGAAAAGCACACATACCGTTTCAATTGGGCGAGTTGCTACTTTCAGACGCAACAGAAATTCTGCGGATTGGTCAAACCGTTCGCGAGGTATGGCAGTTTGGAGATACGAAACGGTTGAGAAACTCAAAATTTCCGCAGTTCTGATGCTATAAACGCATAACTAGAATGGCCTAGGGGAAAAGTACACATACCGTTGTAATTGGGCGAGTTTCTACGTTCAGATGCAACAGAAATTTTGCGGATTGGTCAATCCGTTAGCGAGATGTGACAGTTTGTAGGTAAGAAACGCTTGAGAAACTCAAAATTTTCGCAGTTCTGATGCTCGAAACCAATAACTACAACGGCCTCGGGGAAAAGTACGCATACCGTTGTAATCGGGCGAGTTTCTACTTTCAGATGCAACAGAAATTTTGCGGATTGGTTAATCCGTTCGCGAGATATGGCAGTTTGGAGGTAGGAAACGCTTGAGAAACTCAAAATTTTCGCAGTTCTAATGCTCGAAACGAATAACTAGAACGGCCTAGGGGAAAAGTACGCATACCGTTGTAATCGGGCGAGTTTCTACTTTCAGATGCAACACAAATTTTGCGGGTTGGTCAATCCGTTCGCGAGATATGGCAGTTTGGAGGTAGGAAACGCTTGAGAAACTCAAAATTTTCGCAGTTCTAATGCTCGAAACGAATAACTAGAACGGCCTAGGGGAAAAGTACGCATACCGTTGTAATCGGGCCAGTTTCTACTTTCAGATGCAACAGAAATTTTGCGGATTGGTCTATCCGTTCGCGAGATATGCCAGTTTGGAGGTAAGAAACGGTTGAGAAACTCAAAATTTCCGCAGTTCTGCTGCTCTAAACGAATAACTAGAATGGCCTAGGGGAAAAGTACACATACCGTTGTAATTGGGCGAGTTTCTAGGTTCAGATGCAATAGAAATTTTGCAGATTGGTCAATACATTCGCGAGATGTGGCAGTTTGTAGTTAAGAAACGCTTGAGAAACTCAAAATTTTCGCAGTTCTGATGCTCGAAGCGAATAACTAGAACGGCCTAGGGGAAAAGTACGCATACCGTTGTAATCGGGCGAGTTTCTACTTTCAGATGCAACAGAAATTTTGCGGATTGGTCATTCCGTTCGCGAGATATGGCAGTTTGGAGGTAAGAAACAATTGAGAAACTCAAAATTTTCGCAGTTCTGATGCTCGAAACGAATAACTAGAACGGCCTAGGGGAAAAGTACGCATACCGTTGTAATCGGGCCAGTTTCTACTTTCAGATGCAACAGAAATTTTGCGGATTGGTCTATCCGTTCGCGAGATATGGCAGTTTGGAGGTAAGAAACGCTTGAGAAACTCAAAATTTTCACATTTCTGATGCTCGAAACGAATAACTAGAACGGCCTAGGGGAAAAGTACTCATACCGTTGTAATCGGGCGAGTATCTACTTTCAGATTCAACAGAAATTTTGCGGATTGGACTATCCGTTCGCGAGATATGGCAGTTTGGAGGTAAGAAACGCTTGAGAAACTCAAAATTTTCGCAGTTCTGATGCTCGAAACGAATAACTAGAACGGCCTTGGGGATAAGCACACATACCATTGTAATCGGGCGAGTTTCTACTTTCAGATGCAACAGAAATTTTGCGGATTGGTCAATCCGTTCCCGAGATATGGCAGTTTGGAGGTAAGAGACGCTTGAGAAACTCAAAATTTTCACAGTTCTGATGCTCGTAACGAATAACTAGAATGGCCTAGGGGAAAAGCACACATACCGTTTCAATTGGGCGAGTTGCTACTTTCAGACGCAACAGAAATTCTGCGGGTTGGTCAAACCGTTCGCGAGGTATGGCAGTTTGGAGATACGAAACGGTTGAGAAACTCAAAATTTCCGCAGTTCTGATGCTATAAACGCATAACTAGAATGGCCTAGGGGAAAAGTACACATACCGTTGTAATTGGGCGAGTTTCTACGTTCAGATGCAACAGAAATTTTGCGGATTGGTCCATCCGTTAGCGAGATGTGGCAGTTTGTAGGTAAGAAACGCTTGAGAAACTCAAAATTTTCGCAGTTCTGATGCTCGAAACCAATAACTAGAACGGCCTAGGGGAATAGTACGCATACCGTTGTAATCGGGCGAGTTTCTACTTTCAGATGCAACAGAAATTTTGCGGATTGGTCAATCCGTTCGCGAGATATGGCAGTTTGGATGTAGGAAACGCTTGAGAAACTCAAAATTGTCACAGTTCTGATGCTCGAAACCAATAACTACAACGGCCTCGGGGAAAAGTACGCATACCGTTGTAATCGGGCGAGTTTCTACTTTCAGATGCAACAGAAATTTTGCGGATTGGTCAATCCGTTCGCGAGATATGGCAGTTTGGAGGTAGGAAACGCTTGAGAAACTCAAAATTTTCGCAGTTCTAATGCTCGAAACGAATAACTAGAACGGCCTAGGGGAAAAGTACGCATACCGTTGTAATCGGGCCAGTTTCTACTTTCAGATGCAACAGAAACTTTGCGGGTTGGTCAATCCGTTCGCGAGATATGGCAGTTTGGAGATAAGAAACGCTTGAGAAACTCAAAATTTTCGCAGTTCTGATGCTCGAGACGAATAACTAGAATGGCCCAGGGGAAAAGCATACATACCGTTTCAATTGGGCGAGTTTCTACTTTCAGATGCAACAGAAATTTTGCGGATTGGTCAATCCGTTCGCGAGATATGGCAGTTTGGAGGTAGGAAACGCTTGAGAAACTCAAAATTTTCGCAGTTCTGCTGCTCTAAACGAATAACTAGAATGGCCTAGGGGAAAAGTACACATACCGTTGTAATTGGGCGAGTTTCTAGGTTCAGATGCAATAGAAATTTTGCAGATTGGTCAATACATTCGCGAGATGTGGCAGTTTGTAGTTAAGAAACGCTTGAGAAACTCAAAATTTTCGCAGTTCTGATGCTCGAAACGAATAACCAGAACGGCCTAGGGGAAAAGTACGCATACCGTTGTAATCGGGCGAGTTTCTACTTTCAGATGCAACAGAAATTTTGCGGATTAGTCATTCCGTTCGCGAGATATGGCAGTTTGGAGGTAAGAAACAATTGAGAAACTCAAAATTTTCGCAGTTCTGATGCTCGAAACGAATAACTAGAACGGCCTAGGGGAAAAGTACGCATACCGTTGTAATCGGGCCAGTTTCTACTTTCAGATGCAACAGAAATTTTGCGGGTTGGTCAATACGTTCGCGAGATATGGCAGTTTGGAGATAAGAAACGCTTGAGAAACTCAAAATTTTCGCAGTTCTGATGCTCGAGACGAATAACTAGAACGGCCTAGGGGAAAAGTACGCATACCGTTGTAATCGGGCCAGTTTCTACTTTCAGATGCAACAGAAATTTTGCGGATTGGTCTATCCGTTCGCGAGATATGGCAGTTTGGAGGTAAGAAACGCCTGAGAAACTCAAAATTTTCACATTTCTGATGCTCGTAACGAATAACTAGAATAGCCTAGGGGAAAAGCACACATACCGTTTCAATTGGGCGAGTTGCTACTTTCAGACGCAACAGAAATTCTGCGGATTGGTCAAACCGTTCGCGAGGTATGGCAGTTTGGAGATACGAAACGGTTGAGAAACTCAAAATTTCCGCAGTTCTGATGCTATAAACGCATAACTAGAATGGCCTAGGGGAAAAGTACACATACCGTTGTAATTGGGCGAGTTTCTACGTTCAGATGCAACAGAAATTTTGCGGATTGGTCAATCCGTTAGCGAGATGTGACAGTTTGTAGGTAAGAAACGCTTGAGAAACTCAAAATTTTCGCAGTTCTGATGCTCGAAACCAATAACTAGAACAGCCTAGGGGAAAAGTACGCATACCGTTGTAATCGGGCGAGTTTCTACTTTCAGATGCAACAGAAATTTTGCGGATTGGTCAATCCGTTCGCGAGATATGGCAGTTTGGATGTAGGAAACGCTTGAGAAACTCAAAATTGTCACAGTTCTGATGCTCGAAACCAATAACTACAACGGCCTCGGGGAAAAGTACGCATACCGTTGTAATCGGGCGAGTTTCTACTTTCAGATGCAACAGAAATTTTGCGGATTGGTTAATCCGTTCGCGAGATATGGCAGTTTGGAGGTAGGAAACGCTTGAGAAACTCAAAATTTTCGCAGTTCTAATGCTCGAAACGAATAACTAGAACGGCCTAGGGGAAAAGTACGCATACCGTTGTAATCGGGCGAGTTTCTACTTTCAGATGCAACACAAATTTTGCGGGTTGGTCAATCCGTTCGCGAGATATGGCAGTTTGGAGGTAGGAAACGCTTGAGAAACTCAAAATTTTCGCAGTTCTAATGCTCGAAACGAATAACTAGAACGGCCTAGGGGAAAAGTACGCATACCGTTGTAATCGGGCCAGTTTCTACTTTCAGATGCAACAGAAATTTTGCGGATTGGTCTATCCGTTCGCGAGATATGGCAGTTTGGAGGTAAGAAACGGTTGAGAAACTCAAAATTTCCGCAGTTCTGCTGCTCTAAACGAATAACTAGAATGGCCTAGGGGAAAAGTACACATACCGTTGTAATTGGGCGAGTTTCTAGGTTCAGATGCAATAGAAATTTTGCAGATTGGTCAATACATTCGCGAGATGTGGCAGTTTGTAGTTAAGAAACGCTTGAGAAACTCAAAATTTTCGCAGTTCTGATGCTCGAAACGAATAACTAGAACGGCCTAGGGGAAAAGTACGCATACCGTTGTAATCGGGCGAGTTTCTACTTTCAGATGCAACAGAAATTTTGCGGATTGGTCATTCCGTTCGCGAGATATGGCAGTTTGGAGGTAAGAAACAATTGAGAAACTCAAAATTTTCGCAGTTCTGATGCTCGAAACGAATAACTAGAACGGCCTAGGGGAAAAGTACGCATACCGTTGTAATCGGGCCAGTTTCTACTTTCAGATGCAACAGAAATTTTGCGGATTGGTCTATCCGTTCGCGAGATATGGCAGTTTGGAGGTAAGAAACGCTTGAGAAACTCAAAATTTTCACATTTCTGATGCTCGAAACGAATAACTAGAACGGCCTAGGGGAAAAGTACTCATACCGTTGTAATCGGGCGAGTATCTACTTTCAGATTCAACAGAAATTTTGCGGATTGGTCTATCCGTTCGCGAGATATGGCAGTTTGGAGGTAAGAAACGCTTGAGAAACTCAAAATTTTCGCAGTTCTGATGCTCGAAACGAATAACTAGAACGGCCTTGGGGATAAGCACACATACCATTGTAATCGGGCGAGTTTCTACTTTCAGATGCAACAGAAATTTTGCGGATTGGTCAATCCGTTCCCGAGATATGGCAGTTTGGAGGTAAGAGACGCTTGAGAAACTCAAAATTTTCACAGTTCTGATGCTCGTAACGAATAACTAGAATGGCCTAGGGGAAAAGCACACATACCGTTTCAATTGGGCGAGTTGCTACTTTCAGACGCAACAGAAATTCTGCGGGTTGGTCAAACCGTTCGCGAGGTATGGCAGTTTGGAGATACGAAACGGTTGAGAAACTCAAAATTTCCGCAGTTCTGATGCTATAAACGCATAACTAGAATGGCCTAGGGGAAAAGTACACATACCGTTGTAATTGGGCGAGTTTCTACGTTCAGATGCAACAGAAATTTTGCGGATTGGTCCATCCGTTAGCGAGATGTGGCAGTTTGTAGGTAAGAAACGCTTGAGAAACTCAAAATTTTCGCAGTTCTGATGCTCGAAACCAATAACTAGAACGGCCTAGGGGAATAGTACGCATACCGTTGTAATCGGGCGAGTTTCTACTTTCAGATGCAACAGAAATTTTGCGGATTGGTCAATCCGTTCGCGAGATATGGCAGTTTGGATGTAGGAAACGCTTGAGAAACTCAAAATTGTCACAGTTCTGATGCTCGAAACCAATAACTACAACGGCCTCGGGGAAAAGTACGCATACCGTTGTAATCGGGCGAGTTTCTACTTTCAGATGCAACAGAAATTTTGCGGATTGGTCAATCCGTTCGCGAGATATGGCAGTTTGGAGGTAGGAAACGCTTGAGAAACTCAAAATTTTCGCAGTTCTAATGCTCGAAACGAATAACTAGAACGGCCTAGGGGAAAAGTACGCATACCGTTGTAATCGGGCCAGTTTCTACTTTCAGATGCAACAGAAACTTTGCGGGTTGGTCAATCCGTTCGCGAGATATGGCAGTTTGGAGATAAGAAACGCTTGAGAAACTCAAAATTTTCGCAGTTCTGATGCTCGAGACGAATAACTAGAATGGCCCAGGGGAAAAGCATACATACCGTTTCAATTGGGCGAGTTTCTACTTTCAGATGCAACAGAAATTTTGCGGATTGGTCAATCCGTTCGCGAGATATGGCAGTTTGGAGGTAGGAAACGCTTGAGAAACTCAAAATTTTCGCAGTTCTGCTGCTCTAAACGAATAACTAGAATGGCCTAGGGGAAAAGTACACATACCGTTGTAATTGGGCGAGTTTCTAGGTTCAGATGCAATAGAAATTTTGCAGATTGGTCAATACATTCGCGAGATGTGGCAGTTTGTAGTTAAGAAACGCTTGAGAAACTCAAAATTTTCGCAGTTCTGATGCTCGAAACGAATAACCAGAACGGCCTAGGGGAAAAGTACGCATACCGTTGTAATCGGGCGAGTTTCTACTTTCAGATGCAACAGAAATTTTGCGGATTA
Organism: Ptiloglossa arizonensis; assembly: GCF_051014685.1. Classification (NCBI taxonomy): domain Eukaryota; kingdom Metazoa; phylum Arthropoda; class Insecta; order Hymenoptera; family Colletidae; genus Ptiloglossa; species Ptiloglossa arizonensis. Next base: position 735,006 of record NW_027478640.1, on the reverse strand, counting down.
GTCATTCCGTTCGCGAGATATGGCAGTTTGGAGGTAAGAAACAATTGAGAAACTCAAAATTTTCGCAGTTCTGATGCTCGAAACGAATAACTAGAACGGCCTAGGGGAAAAGTACGCATACCGTTGTAATCGGGCCAGTTTCTACTTTCAGATGCAACAGAAATTTTGCGGGTTGGTCAATACGTTCGCGAGATATGGCAGTTTGGAGATAAGAAACGCTTGAGAAACTCAAAATTTTCGCAGTTCTGATGCTCGAGACGAATAACTAGAATGGCCCAGGGGAAAAGCATACATACCGTTTCAATTGGGCGAGTTTCTACTTTCAGATGCAACAGAAATTTTGCGGATTGGTGAATCCGTTCCCGAGATATGGCAGTTTGGAGGTAAGAAACGCTTGAGAAACTCAAAATTTTCGCAGTTCCGATGCTCGAAACCAATAACTACAACGGCCTAGGGGAAAAGTACGCATACCGTTGTAATCGGGCGAGTTTCTACTTTCAGATACAACAGAAATTCTGCGGATTGGTCAAACCGTTCGCGAGATATGGCAGTTTGGAGAAAAGAAACGGTTGAGAAACTCAAAATTTCCGCAGTTCTGATGCTATAAACGCATAACTAGAATGGCCTAGGGGAAAAGCACACATACCGTTGTAATTGGGCGAGTTTCTACGTTCAGATGCAACAGAAATTTTGCGGATTGGTCAATCCGATCGCGAGATGTGGCAGTTTGTAGGTAAGAAACGCTTGAGAAACTAAAAATTTTCGCAGCTCTGATGCTCGAAACGAATAACTAGAACGGCCTAGGGGAAAAGTACGCATACCGTTGCAATCGGGCGAGTTTCTACTTTCAGATGCAACAGAAATTTTGCGGATTGGTCAATCCGTTCGCGAGATATGACAGTTTGGATGTAGGAAACGCTTGAGAAACTCAAAATTGTCACAGTTCTGATGCTCGAAACCAATAACTACAACGGCCTCGGGGAAAAGTACGCATACCGTTGTAATCGGGCGAGTTTCTACTTTCAGATGCAACAGAAATTTTGCGGATTGGTCAAACCGTTCCCGAGATATGGCAGTTTGGGGGTAAGAGACGCTTGAGAAACTCAAAATTTTCACAGTTCTGATGCTCGTAACGAATAACTAGAATGGCCTAGGGGAAAAGCACACATACCGTTTCAATTGGGCGAGTTGCTACTTTCAGACGCAACAGAAATTCTGCGGATTGGTCAAACCGTTCGCGAGATATGGCAGTTTGGAGATAAGAAACGGTTGAGAAACACAAAATTTCCGCAGTTCTGGTGCTGTAAACGCATAACTAGAATGGCCTAGGGGAAAAGTACACATACCGTTGTAATTGGGCGAGTTTCTACGTTCAGATGCAACAGAAATTTTGCGGATTGGTTAATCCGTTAGCGAGATGTGGCAGTTTGTAGGTAATAAACGCTTGAGAAACTCAAAATTTTCGCAGTTCTGATGCTCGAAACGAATAACTAGAACGGCCTAGGGGAAAAGTACGCATACCGTTGTAATCGGGCGAGTTTCTACTTTCAGATGCAACAGAAATTTTGCGGATTGGTCAATCCGTTCGCGAGATATGGCAGTTTGGATGTAGGAAACGCTTGAGAAACTCAAAATTTTCGCAGTTCTGGTGCTCGAAACGAATAACTAGAACGGCCTAGGGGAAAAGTACTCATACCGTTGCAATCGGGCGAGTTTCTACTTTCAGATGAAACAGAATTTTTGCGGATTGGTCAATCCGTTCGCGGGATATGGCAGTTTGGATGTAGGAAACGCTTGAGAAACTCAAAATTGTCACAGTTCTGATGCTCGAAACCAATAACTACAACGGCCTCGGGGAAAAGTACGCATACCGTTGTAATCGGGCGAGTTTCTACTTTCAGATGCAACAGAAATTTTGCGGATTGGTCAAACCGTTCGCGAGATATGGCAGTTTGGAGATAAGAAACGGTTGAGAAACTCAAAATTTCCGCAGTTCTGATACTCTAAACGAATAACTAGAATGGCCTAGGGGAAAAGTACACATACCGTTGTAATTGGGCGAGTTTCTAGATTCAGATGCAATAGAAATTTTGCAGATTGGTCAATCCATTCGCGAGATGTGGCAGTTTGTAGGTAAGAAACGCTTGAGAAACTCAAAATTTTCGCAGTTCTGATGCTCGAAACGAATAACTAGAACGGCCTAGGGGAAAAGTACGCATACCGTTGTCATCGGGCCAGTTTCTACGTTCAGATGCAACAGAAATTTTGCGGATTGGTCAATCCGATCGCGAGATGTGGCAGTTTGTAGGTAAGAAACGCTTGAGAAACTCAAAATTTTCGCAGTTCTGGTGCTCGAAACGAATAACTAGAACGGCCTAGGGGAAAAGTACTCATACCGTTGCAATCGGGCGAGTTTCTACTTTCAGATGAAACAGAATTTTTGCGGATTGGTCAATCCGTTCGCGGGATATGGCAGTTTGGATGTAGGAAACGCTTGAGAAACTCAAAATTGTCACAGTTCTGATGCTCGAAACCAATAACTACAACGGCCTCGGGGAAAAGTACGCATACCGTTGTAATCGGGCGAGTTTCTACTTTCAGATGCAACAGAAATTTTGCGGATTGCTCAAACCGTTCGCGAGATATGGCAGTTTGGAGATAAGAAACGGTTGAGAAACTCAAAATTTCCGCAGTTCTGATACTCTAAACGAATAACTAGAATGGCCTAGGGGAAAAGTACACATACCGTTGTAATTGGGCGAGTTTCTAGATTCAGATGCAATAGAAATTTTGCAGATTGGTCAATCCATTCGCGAGATGTGGCAGTTTGTAGGTAAGAAACGCTTGAGAAACTCAAAATTTTCGCAGTTCTGATGCTCGAAACGAATAACTAGAACGGCCTAGGGGAAAAGTACGCATACCATTGTAATCGGGCGAGTTTCTACTTTCAGATGCAACAGAAATTTTGCGGATTGGTCTATCCGTTCGCGAGATATGGCAGTTTGGATGTAGGAAACGCTTGAGAAACTCAAAATTTTCGCAGTTCTGATGCTCGAAACGAATAACTAGAACGGCCTAGGGGATAAGTACACATACCATTGTAATCGGGCGAGTTTCTACTTTCAGATGCAACAGAAATTTTGCGGATTGGTCAAACCGTTCGCGAGATATGGCAGTTTGGAGATAAGAAACGGTTGAGAAACTCAAAATTTCCGCAGTTCTGATGCTATAAACGCATAACTAGAATGGCCTAGGGGAAAAGCACACATACCGTTGTAAAAGGGCGAGTTTCTACTTTCAGATGCAACAGAAATTTTGCGGATTGGTCAATCCGTTCGCGAGATATGGCAGTTTGGATGTAGGAATCGCTTGAGAAACTCAAAATTGTAACAGTTCTGATGCTCGAAACCAATAACTACAACGGCCTCGGGGAAAAGTACGCATACCGTTGTAATCGGGCGAGTTTCTACTTTCAGATGCAACAGAAATTTTGCGGATTGGTCAATCCGTTCGCGAGATGTGGCAGTTTGGAGATAAGAAACGGTTGAGAAACTCAAAATTTCCGCAGTTCTGATGCTATAAACGCATAACTAGAATGGCCTAGGGGAAAAGCACACATACCGTTGTAATTGGGCGAGTTTCTACGTTCAGATGCAACAGAAATTTTGCGGATTGGTCAATCCGATCGCGAGATGTGGCAGTTTGTAGGTAAGAAACGCTTGAGAAACTCAAAATTTTCGCAGTTCTGGTGCTCGAAACGAATAACTAGAACGGCCTAGGGGAAAAGTACTCATACCGTTGCAATCGGGCGAGTTTCTACTTTCAGATGAAACAGAAATTTTGCGGATTGGTCAATCCGTTCGCGAGATATGGCAGTTTGGATGTAGGAAACGCTTGAGAAACTCAAAATTGTCACAGTTCTGATGCTCGAAACCAATAACTACAACGGCATCGGGGAAAAGTACGCATACCGTTGTAATCGGGCGAGTTTCTACTTTCAGATGCAACAGAAATTTTGCGGATTGGTCAAACCGTTCGCGAGATATGGCAGTTTGGAGATAAGAAACGGTTGAGAAACTCAAAATTTCCGCAGTTCTGATACTCTAAACGAATAACTAGAATGGCCTAGGGGAAAAGTACACATACCGTTGTAATTGGGCGAGTTTCTAGATTCAGATGCAATAGAAATTTTGCAGATTGGTCAATCCATTCGCGAGATGTGGCAGTTTGTAGGTAAGAAAAGCTTGAGAAACTCAAAATTTTCGCAGTTCTGATGCTCGAAACGAATAACTAGAACGGCCTAGGGGAAAAGTACGCATACCATTGCAATCGGGCGAGTTTCTACTTTCAGATGCAACAGAAATTTTGCGGATTGGTCTATCCGTTCGCGAGATATGGCAGTTTGGATGTAGGAAACGCTTGAGAAACTCAAAATTTTCGCATTTCTGATGCTCGAAACGAATAACTAGAACGGCCTAGGGGATAAGTACACATACCATTGTAATCGGGCGAGTTTCTACTTTCAGATGCAACAGAAATTTTGCGGATTGGTAAACCGTTCGCGAGATATGGCAGTTTGGAGATAAGAAACGGTTGAGAAACTCAAAATTTCCGCAGTTCTGATGCTATAAACGCATAACTAGAATGGCCTAGGGGAAAAGCACACATACCGTTGTAATTGGGCGAGTTTCTACGTTCAGATGCAACAGAAATTTTGCGGATTGGTCAATCCGATCGCGAGATGTGGCAGTTTGTAGGTAAGAAACGCTTGAGAAACTCAAAATTTTCGCAGTTCTGGTGCTCGAAACGAATAACTAGAACGGCCTAGGGGAAAAGTACTCATACCGTTGCAATCGGGCGAGTTTCTACTTTCAGATGAAACAGAAATTTTGCGGATTGGTCAATCCGTTCGCGAGATATGGCAGTTTGGATGTAGGAAACGCTTGAGAAACTCAAAATTGTCACAGTTCTGATGCTCGAAACCAATAACTACAACGGCCTCGGGGAAAAGTACGCATACCGTTGTAATCGGGCGAGTTTCTACTTTCAGATGCAACAGAAATTTTGCGGATTGGTCAAACCGTTCGCGAGATATGGCAGTTTGGAGATAAGAAACGGTTGAGAAACTCAAAATTTCCGCAGTTCTGATACTCTAAACGAATAACTAGAATGGCCTAGGGGAAAAGTACACATACCGTTGTAATTGGGCGAGTTTCTAGATTCATATGCAATAGAAATTTTGCAGATTGGTCAATCCATTCGCGAGATGTGGCAGTTTGTAGGTAAGAAACGCTTGAGAAACTCAAAATTTTCGCAGTTCTGATGCTCGAAACGAATAACTAGAACGGCCTAGGGGAAAAGTACGCATACCATTGCAATCGGGCGAGTTTCTACTTTCAGATGCAACAGAAATTTTGCGGATTGGTCTATCCGTTCGCGAGATATGGCAGTTTGGATGTAGGAAACGCTTGAGAAACTCAAAATTTTCGCATTTCTGATGCTCGAAACGAATAACTAGAACGGCCTAGGGGATAAGTACACATACCATTGTAATCGGGCGAGTTTCTACTTTCAGATGCAACAGAAATTTTGCGGATTGGTCAAACCGTTCGCGAGATATGGCAGTTTGGAGATAAGAAACGGTTGAGAAACTCAAAATTTCCGCAGTTCTGATGCTATAAACGCATAACTAGAATGGCCTAGGGGAAAAGCACACATACCGTTGTAATTGGGCGAGTTTCTACGTTCAGATGCAACAGAAATTTTGCGGATTGGTCAATCCGATCGCGAGATGTGGCAGTTTGTAGGTAAGAAACGCTTGAGAAACTCAAAATTTTCGCAGTTCTGATGCTCGAAACGAATAACTAGAACGGCCTAGGGGAAAAGTACTCATACCGTTGCAATCGGGCGAGTTTCTACTTTCAGATGCAACAGAAATTTTGCGGATTGGTCAATCCGTTCGCGAGATATGGCAGTTTGGATGTAGGAAACGCTTGAGAAACTCAAAATTGTCACAGTTCTGATGCTCGAAACCAATAACTACAACGGCCTCGGGGAAAAGTACGCATACCGTTGTAATCGGGCGAGTTTGTACTTTCAGATGCAACAGAAATTTTGCGGATTGGTCAAACCGTTCGCGAGATATGGCAGTTTGGAGATAAGAAACGGTTGAGAAACTCAAAATTTCCGCAGTTCTGATGCTCGAAACGAATAACTAGAACGGCCTAGGGGATAAGTACACATACCATTGTAATCGGGCGAGTTTCTAGGTTCAGATGCAATAGAAATTTTGCGGATTAGTCAATCCGTTCCCGAGATATGGCAGTTTGGAGGTAAGAAACGCTTGAGAAACTCAAAATTTTCACAGTTCTGATGCTCGTAACGAATATCTAGAATGGCCTAGGGGAAAAGCACACATACCGTTTCAATTGGGCGAGTTGCTACTTTCAGACGCAACAGAAATTTTGCGGATTGGTCTATCCGTTCGCGAGGTATGGCAGTGTGGAGGTAAGAAACGCTTGAGAAACTCAAAATTTTCACATTTTTGATGCTCTAACCGAATAACTAGAACGGCCTAGGGGAAAAGTACTCATACCGTTGTAATCGGGCGGGTATCTACTTTCAGATTCGACAGAAATTTTGCGGATTGGTCTATCCGTTCGCGAGATATGGCAGTTTGGAGGTTAGAAACGCTTGAGAAACTCAAAATTTTCGCAGTTCTGATGCTCGAAACGAATAACTAGAATGGCCTAGGGTAAAAGCACACATACCGTTGTAATCGGGCGAGTTTCTACGTTCAGATGCAGCAGAAATTTTGCGGATTGGTCAATCCGTTCGCGAGATGTGGCAGTTTGTAGGTAAGAAACGCTTGAGAAACTCAAAATTTTCGCAGTTCTGATGCTCGAAACGAATAACTAGAACGGCCTAGGGGAAAAGTACGCATACCGTTGTAATCGGGCCAGTTTCTACTTTCAGATGCAACAGAAATTTTGCGGATTGGTCTATCCGTTCGCGAGATATGGCAGTTTGGAGGTAAGAAACGCTTGAGAAACTCAAAATTTTCACATTTCTGATTCTCGAAACGAATAACTAGAACGGCCTAGGGGAAAAGTACTCATACCGTTGTAATCGGGCGAGTATCTACTTTCAGATTCAACAGAAATTTTGCGGATTGGTCTATCCGTTCGCGAGATATGGCAGTTTGGAGGTAAGAAACGCTTGAGAAACTCAAAATTTTCGCAGTTCTGATGCTCGAAACGAATAACTAGAACGGCCTTGGGGATAAGCACACATACCATTGTAATCGGGCGAGTTTCTACTTTCAGATGCAACAGAAATTTTGCGGATTGGTCAATCCGTTCCCGAGATATGGCAGTTTGGAGGTAAGAAACGCTTGAGAAACTCAAAATTTTCACAGTTCTGATGCTCGTAACGAATAACTAGAATGGCCTAGGGGAAAAGCACACATACCGTTTCAATTGGGCGAGTTTCTACTTTCAGACGCAACAGAAATTTTTCGGATTGGTCTTTCCGTTCGCGAGATATGGCAGTTTGGAGGTAAGAAACGCTTGAGAAACTCAAAATTTTCAAATTTTTGATGCTCGAAACGAATAACTAGAACGGCCTAGGGTAAAAGTACGCATACCGTTGTAATCGGGCGAGTTTCTACGTTCAGATGCAGCAGAAATTTTGCGGATTGGTCAATCCGTTCGCGAGATGTGGCAGTTTGTAGGTAAGAAACGCTTGAGAAACTCAAAATTTTCGCAGTTCTGATGCTCGAAACGAATAACTAGAATGGCCTAGGATAAAAGCACACATACCGTTGCAATTGGGCGAGTTTCTACTTTCAGATGCAACAGAAATTTTGCGGATTGGTCTATCCGTTCGCGAGATATAGCAGTTTGGAGGTAAGAAACGCTTGAGAAACTCAAAATTTTCGCAGTTCTGATGCTCGAAACGAATAACCAGAAAGGCCTAGGGTAAAAGTACGCATACCGTTGTAATAGGGCGAGTTTCTACTTTCAGATACAACAGAAATTTTGCGGATTGGTCAAACCGTTCGCGAGATATGGCAGTTTGGAGATAAGAAACGGTTGAGAAACTCAAAATTTCCGCAGTTCTGATGCTATAAACGCATAACTAGAATGGCCTACGGGAAAAGTACAAATACCGTTGTAATTGGGCGAGTTTCTACGTTCGGATGCAACAGAAATTTTGCGGATTGGTCAATCCGTTCGCGAGACATGGCAGTTTGGAGGTAAGAAACGCTTGAGAGACTCAACATTTTCGCAGTTCTGATGCTCGACAAGCATAACTAGAACGGCCTAGGGGAAAAGTACGCATATCGTTGTAAACTGGCGAGTTTCTACTTTCAGATGCAACAGAAATTTTGCGGATTGGTCAATCCGTTCGCGAGATATGGCAGTTTGGAGGTAGGAAACGCTTGAGAAACTCAAAATTTTCGCAGTTCTGATGCTCGAAACGAATAACTAGAACGGCCTAGGGGAAAAGTACGCATACCGTTGTAATCGGGCCAGTTTCTACTTTCAGATGCAACAGAAATTTTGCGGGTTGGTCAATCCGTTCGCGAGATATGGCAGTTTGGATATAAGAAACGCTTGAGAAACTCAAAATTTTCGCAGTTCTGATGCTCGAGACGAATAACAAGAATGGCCCAGGGGAAAAGCATACATACCGTTTCAATTGGGCGAGTTTCTACTTTCAGATGCAACAGAAATTTTGCGGATTTGTCAATCCGTTCCCGAGATATGGCAGTTTGGAGGTAAGAAACGCTTGAGAAACTCAAAATTTTCGCAGTTCTGATGCTCGAAACGAATAACCAGAACGGCCTAGGGTAAAAGTACGCATACCGTTGTAATCGGGCGAGTTTCTACTTTCAGATACAACAGAAATTTTGCGGATTGGTCAAACCGTTCGCGAGATATGGCAGTTTGGAGATAAGAAACGGTTGAGAAACTCAAAATTTCCGCAGTTCTGATGCTATAAACGCATAACTAGAATGGCCTAGGGGAAAAGTACACATACCGTTGTAATGGGGCGAGTTTCTAGGTTCAGATGCAATAGAAATTTTGCAGATTGGTCAATCCATTCGCGAGATGTGGCAGTTTGTAGGTAAGAAACGCTTGAGAAACTCAAAATTTTCGCAGTTCTGATGCTCGAAACGAATAACTAGAACGGCCTAGGGGAAAAGTACGCATACCGTTGTAATCGGGCGAGTTTCTACGTTCAGATGCAGCAGAAATTTTGCGGATTGGTCAATCCGTTCGCGAGATGTGGCAGTTTGTAGGTAAGAAACGCTTGAGAAACTCAAAATTTTCGCAGTTCTGATGCTCGAAACGAATAACTAGAATGGCCTAGGATAAAAGCACACATACCGTTGCAATTGGGCGAGTTTCTACTTTCAGATGCAACAGAAATTTTGCGGATTGGTCTATCCGTTCGCGAGATATAGCAGTTTGGAGGTAAGAAACGCTTGAGAAACTCAAAATTTTCGCAGTTCTGATGCTCGAAACGAATAACCAGAAAGGCCTAGGGTAAAAGTACGCATACCGTTGTAATAGGGCGAGTTTCTACTTTCAGATACAACAGAAATTTTGCGGATTGGTCAAACCGTTCGCGAGATATGGCAGTTTGGAGATAAGAAACGGTTGAGAAACTCAAAATTTCCGCAGTTCTGTTGCTCGAAACGAATAACTAGAACGGCCTAGGGGAAAAGTACGCATACCGTTGTAATCGGGCCAGTTTCTACTTTCAGATGCAACAGAAATTTTGCGGATTGGTCTATCCGTTCGCGAGATATGGCAGTTTGGAGGTAAGAAACGCTTGAGAAACTCAAAATTTTCACATTTCTGATGCTCGAAACGAATAACTAGAACGGCCTAGGGAAAAAGTACTCATACCGTTGTAATCGGGCGAGTATCTACTTTCAGATTCAACAGAAATTTTGCGGATTGGTCTATCCGTTCGCGAGATATGGCAGTTTGGAGGTAAGAAACGCTTGAGAAACTCAAAATTTTCGCAGTTCTGATGCTCGAAACGAATAACTAGAACGGCCTTGGGGATAAGCACACATACCATTGTAATCGGGCGAGTTTCTACTTTCAGATGCAACAGAAATTTTGCGGATTGGTCAATCCGTTCCCGAGATATGGCAGTTTGGAGGTAAGAAACGCTTGAGAAACTCAAAATTTTCACAGTTCTGATGCTCGTAACGAATAACTAGAATGGCCTAGGGGAAAAGCACACATACCGTTTCAATTGGGCGAGTTTCTACTTTCAGACGCAACAGAAATTTTGCGGATTGGTCTTTCCGTTCGCGAGATATGGCAGTTTGGAGGTAAGAAACGCTTGAGAAACTCAAAATTTTCAAATTTTTGATGCTCGAAACGAATAACTAGAACGGCCTAGGGTAAAAGTACGCATACCATTGTAATCGGGCAAGTTTCTACTTTTAGATGCAACAGAAATTTTGCGGATTGGTCATTCCGTTCGCGAGATATGGCGGTTTGGAGGTAGGAAACGCTTGAGAAACTCAAAATTTTCGCAGTTTTGATGCTCGAAACGAATAACTAGAACGGCCTAGGGGAAAAGTACGCATATCGTTGTAAACTGGCGAGTTTCTACTTTCAGATGCAACAGAAATTTTGCGGATTGGTCAATCCGTTCCCGAGATATGGCAGTTTGGAGGTAAGAAACGCTTGAGAAACTCAAAATTTTCGCAGTTCTGATGCTCGAAACGAATAACCAGAAAGGCCTAGGGTAAAAGTACGCATACCGTTGTAATAGGGCGAGTTTCTACTTTCAGATACAACAGAAATTTTGCGGATTTGTCAAACCGTTCGCGAGATATGGCAGTTTGGAGATAAGAAACGGTTGAGAAACTCAAAATTTCCGCAGTTCTGATGCTATAAACGCATAACTAGAATGGCCTAGGGGAAAAGTACAAATACCGTTGTAATTGGGCGAGTTTCTACGTTCGGATGCAACAGAAATTTTGCGGATCGGTCAATCCGTTCGCGAGATGTGGCAGTTTGTAGGTAAGAAACGCTTGAGAAACTCAAAATTTTCGCAGTTCTGATGTTCGAAACGAATAACTAGAACGGCCTAGGGGAAAAGTACGCATACCGTTGTAATCGGGCGAGTTTCTACGTTCAGATGCAGCAGAAATTTTGCGGGTTGGTCAATCCGTTCGCGAGATGTGGCAGTTTGTAGGTAAGAAACGCATGAGAAACTCAAAATTTTCGCAGTTCTGATGCTCGAAACGAATAACTAGAATGGCCTAGGGTAAAAGCACACATACCGTTGCAATTGGGCGAGTTTCTACTTTCAGATGCAACAGAAATTTTGCGGATTGGTCTATCCGTTCGCGAGATATGGCAGTTTGGAGATAAGAAACGGTTGAGAAACTCAAAATTTCCGCAGTTCTGATGCTATAAACGCATAACTAGAATGGCCTAGGGGAAAAGTACAAATACCGTTGTAATTGGGCGAGTTTCTACGTTCGGATGCAACAGAAATTTTGCGGATTGGTCAATCCGTTCGCGAGATGTGGCAGTTTGTAGGTAAGAAACGCTTGAGAAACTCAAAATTTTCGCAGTTCTGATGCTCGAAACGAATAACTAGAACGGCCTAGGGGAAAAGTACGCATACCGTTGTAATCGGGCGAGTTTCTACTTTCAGATGCAACAGAAATTTTGCGGATTGGTCAATCTGTTCGCGAGATGTGGCAGTCTGTAGGTAAGAAACGCTTGAGAAACTCAAAATTTTCGCAGTTCTGTTGCTCGAAACGAATAACTAGAACGGCCTAGGGGAAAAGTACGCATACCGTTGTAATCGGGCAAGTTTCTACTTTTAGATGCAACAGAAATTTTGCGGATTGGTCAATCCGTTCGCGAGATATGGCGGTTTGGAGGTAGGAGACGCTTGAGAAACTCAAAATTTTCGCAGTTTTGATGCTCGAAATGAATAACTAGAACGGCCTAGGGGAAAAGTCCGCATACCGTTGTAATCGGGCGAGTTTCTACTTTCAGGTGCAACAGGAATTTTGCGGATTGGTCAATCCGTTCGCGAGATATGGCAGTTTGGAGGTAAGAAACGCTTGAGAAACGCAAAATTTTCGCAGTTCTGATGCTCGAGACGAATAACTAGAATGGCCTAGGGGAAAACTGCACATACCGTTGTAATCGGACGAGTTTCTACTTTCAGATGCAACAGGAATTTTGCGGATTGGTCAATCCGTTCGCGAGATATGGCAGTTTGGAGGTAGGAAACGCTTGAGAAACTCAAAATTTTCGCAGTTTTGATGCTCGAAATGAATAACTAGAACGGCCTAGGGGAAAAGTCCGCATACCGTTGTAATCGGGCCAGTTTCTACTTTCAGATGCAACAGAAATTTTGCGGGTTGGTCAATCCGTTCGCGAGATATGGCAGTTTGGATATAAGAAACGCTTGAGAAACTCAAAATTTTCGCAGTTCTGATGCTCGAGACGAATAACAAGAATGGCCCAGGGGAAAAGCATACATACCGTTTCAATTGGGCGAGTTTCTACTTTCAGATGCAACAGAAATTTTGCGGATTGGTCAATCCGTTCGCGAGATATGGCAGTTTGGAGGTAGGAAACGCTTGAGAAACTCAAAATTTTCGCAGTTCTGATGCTCGAAACGAATAACTAGAACGGCCTAGGGGAAAAGTACGCATACCGTTGTAATCGGGCCAGTTTCTACTTTCAGATGCAACAGAAATTTTGCGGGTTGGTCAATCCGTTCGCGAGATATGGCAGTTTGGATATAAGAAACGCTTGTGAAACTCAAAATTTTCGCAGTTCTGATGCTCGAGACGAATAATAAGAATGGCCCAGGGGAAAAGCATACATACCGTTTCAATTGGGCGAGTTTCTACTTTCAGATGCAACAGAAATTTTGCGGCTTGGTCAATCCGTTCCCGAGATATGGCAGTTTGGAGGTAAGAAACGCTTGAGAAACTCAAAATTTTCGCAGTTCTGATGCTCGAAACGAATAACCAGAACGGCCTAGGGTAAAAGTACGCATACCGTTGTAATCGGGCGAGTTTCTACTTTCAGATACAACAGAAATTTTGCGGATTGGTCAAACCGTTCGCGAGATATGGCAGTTTGGAGATAAGAAACGGTTGAGAAACTCAAAATTTCCGCAGTTCTGATGCTATAAACGCATAACTAGAATGGCCTAGGGGAAAAGTACACATACCGTTGTAATTGGGCGAGTTTCTAGGTTCAGATGCAATAGAAATTTTGCAGATTGGTCAATCCATTCGCGAGATGTGGCAGTTTGTAGGTAAGAAACGCTCGAGAAACTCAAAATTTTCGCAGTTCTGATGCTCGAAACGAATAACTAGAACGGCCTAGGGGAAAAGTACGCATACCGTTGTAATCGGGCAAGTTTCTACTTTTAGATGCAACAGAAATTTTGCGGATTGGTCATTCCGTTCGCGAGATATGGCGGTTTGGAGGTAGGAAACGCTTGAGAAACTCAAAATTTTCGCAGTTTTGATGCTCGAAACGAATAACTAGAACGGCCTAGGGGAAAAGTACGCATATCGTTGTAAACTGGCGAGTTTCTACTTTCAGATGCAACAGAAATTTTGCGGATTGGTCAATCCTTTCGCGAGATATGGCAGTTTGGAGGTAGGAAACGCTTGAGAAACTCAAAATTTTCGCAGTTCTGATGCTCGAAACGAATAACTAGAACGGCCTAGGGGAAAAGTACGCATACCGTTGTAATCGGGCCAGTTTCTACTTTCAGATGCAACAGAAATTTTGCGGGTTGGTCAATCCGTTCGCGAGATATGGCAGTTTGGATATAAGAAACGCTTGAGAAACTCAAAATTTTCGCAGTTCTGATGCTCGAGACGAATAACTAGAATGGCCCAGGGGAAAAGCATACATACCGTTTCAATTGGGCGAGTTTCTACTTTCAGTTGCAACAGAAATTTTGCGGATTGGTCAATCCGTTCCCGAGATATGGCAGTTTGGAGGTAAGAAACGCTTGAGAAACTCAAAATTTTCGCAGTTCTGATGCTCGAAACGAATGACCAGAACGGCCTAGGGTAAAAGTACGCATACCGTTGTAATCGGGCGAGTTTCTACTTTCAGGTGCAACAGGAATTTTTCGGATTGGTCAATCCGTTCGCGAGATATGGCAGTTTGGAGGTAAGAAACGCTTGAGAAGCACAAAATTTTGGCTGTTCTGATGCTCGAAACGAATAACTAGAACGGCCTAGGGGAAAAGTACGCATATCGTTGTAAACTGGCGAGTTTCTACTTTCAGATGCAACAGAAATTTTGCGGATTGGTCAATCCGTTCGCGAGATATGGCAGTTTGGATGTAGGAAACGCTTGAGAAACTCAAAATTTTCGCAGTTCTGATGCTCGAAACGAATAACTAGAACGGCCTAGGGGAAAAGTACGCATACCGTTGTAATCGGGCGAGTTTCTACTTTCAGATGCAACAGAAATTTTGCGGATTGGTCAATCCATTCGCGAGATATGGCGGTTTGGATTTAAGAAACGCTTCAGAAACTCAAAATTTTCGCAGTTCTGATGCTCGAAACGAATAACTAGAACGGCCTAGGGGAAAAGTACGCATACCGTTGTAATCGGGCGAGGTACTACTTTCAGATGCAACAGAAATTTTGCGGATTGGTCAATCCGTTCCCGAGATATGGCAGTTTGGAGGTAAGAAACGCTTGAGAAACTCAAAATTTTCGCAGTTCTGATGCTCGAAACGAATAACCAGAACGGCCTAGGGTAAAAGTACGCATACCGTTGTAATCGGGCGAGCTTCTACTTTCAGATACAACAGAAATTTTGCGGATTGGTCAAACCGTTCGCGAGATATGGCAGTTTGGAGATAAGAAACGGTTGAGAAACTCGAAATTTCCGCAGTTCTGATGCTATAAACGCATAACTAGAATGGCCTAGGGGAAAAGTACACATACCGTTGTAATTGGGCGAGTTTCTAGGTTCAGATGCAATAGAAATTTTGCAGATTGGTCAATCCATTCGCGAGATGTGGCAGTTTGTAGGTAAGAAACGCTTGAGAAACTCAAAATTTTCGCAGTTCTGATGCTCGAAACGAATAACTAGAACGGCCTAGGGGAAAAGTACGCATACCGTTGTAATCGGGCGAGTTTCTACTTTCAGATGCAAGAGAAATTTTGCGGATTGGTCAATCCGTTCCCGAGATATGGCAGTTTGGAGGTAAGAAACGCTTGAGAAACTCAAAATTTTCACAGTTCTGATGCTCGTAACGAATAACTAGAATGGCCTAGGGGAAAACTGCACATACCGTTGTAATCGGACGAGTTTCTACTTTCAGATGCAAGAGAAATTTTGCGGATTGGTCAATCCGTTCGCGAGATATGGCAGTTTGGAGGTAGGAAACGCTTGAGAAACTCAAAATTTCCGCAGTTCTGATGCTCGAAACGAATAACTAGAACGGCCTAGGGGAAAAGTACGTATACCGTTGTAATCGGGCCAGTTTCTACTTTCAGATGCAACAGTAATTTTGCGGATTGGTCTTTCCGTTCGCGAGATATGGCAGTTTGGAGGTAAGAAACGCTTGAGAAACTCAAAATTTTCACATTTCTGATGCTCGAAACGAATAACTAGAACGGCCTAGGGGAAAAGTACTCATACCGTTGTAATCGGGCGAGTATCTACTTTCAGATTCAACAGAAATTTTTCGGATTGGTCTATCCGTTCGCGAGATATGGCAGTTTGGAGGTAAGAAACGCTCAGAAACTCAAAATTTTCGCAGTTCTGATGCTCGAAACGAATAACTAGAACGGCCTAGGGGATAAGCACACATACCATTGTAATCGGGCGAGTTTCTACTTTCAGATGCAACAGAAATTTTGCGGATTGGTCAATCCGTTCCCGAGATATGGCAGTTTGGAGGTAAGAAACGCTTGAGAAACTCAAAATTTTCACAGTTCTGATGCTCGTAACGAATAACTAGAATGGCCTAGGGGAAAAGCACACATACCGTTTCAATTGGGCGAGTTTCTACTTTCAGACGCAACAGAAATTTTGCGGATTGGTCTTTCCGTTCGCGAGATATGGCAGTTTGGAGGTAAGAAACGCTTGAGAAACTCAAAAATTTCACATTTTTGATGCTCGAAACGAATAACTAGAACGGCCTAGGGTAAAAGTGCGCATACCGTTGTAATCGGGCGAGTTTCTACGTTCAGATACAACAGAAATTTTGCGGATTAGTCAATCCGTTCGCGAGATGTGGCAGTTTGTAGGTAAGAAACGCTTGAGAAACTCAAAATTTTCGCAGTTCTGATGCTCGAATCGAATAACTAGAATGGTCTAGGGTAAAAGCACACATACCGTTGCAATTGGGCGAGTTTCTACTTCCAGATGCAACAGAAATTTTGCGGATTGTTCAATCCGTTCGCGAGACATGGCAGTTTGGAGGTAAGAAACTCTTGAGAGACTCAACATTTTCGCAGTTCTGATGCTCGACAAGCATAACTAGAACGGCCTAGGGGAAAAGTACGCATATCGTTGTAAACTGGCGAGTTTCTACTTTCAGATGCAACAGAAATTTTGCGGATTGGTCAATCCGTTCGCGAGATATGGCAGTTTGGAGGTAGGAAACGCTTGAGAAACTCAAAATTTTCGCAGTTCTGATGCTCGAAACGAATAACTAGAACGGCCTAGGGGAAAAGTACGCATACCGTTGTAATCGGGCCAGTTTCTACTTTCACATGCAACAGAAATTTTGCGGGTTGGTCAATCCGTTCGCGAGATATGGCAGTTTGGAGATAAGAAACGCTTGAGAAACTCAAAATTTTCGCAGTTCTGATGCTCGAGACGAATAACTAGAATGGCCCAGGGGAAAAGCATACATACCGTTTCGATTAGGCGAGTTTCTACTTTCAGATGCAACAGAAATTTTGCGGATTGGTCAATCCGTTCCCGAGATATGGCAGTTTGGAGGTAAGAAACGCTTGAGAAACTCAAAATTTTCGCAGTTCTGATGCTCGAAACGAATAACCAGAACGGCCTAGGGTAAAAGTACGCATACCGTTGTAATCGGGCGAGTTTCCACTTTCAGATACAACAGAAATTTTGCGGATTGGTCAAACCGTTCGCGAGATATGGCAGTTTGGAGATAAGAAACGGTTGAGAAACTCGAAATTTCCGCAGTTCTGATGCTATAAACGCATAACTAGAATGGCCTAGGGGAAAAGTACACATACCGTTGTAATTGGGCGAGTTTCTAGGTTCAGATGCAATAGAAATTTTGCAGATTGGTCAATCCATTCGCGAGATGTGGCAGTTTGTAGGTAAGAAACGCTTGAGAAACTCAAAATTTTCGCAGTTCTGATGCTCGAAACGAATAACTAGAACGGCCTAGGGGAAAAGTACGCATACCGTTGTAATCGGGCGAGTTTCTACTTTCAGATGCAACAGAAATTTTGCGGATTGGTCAAACCATTCGCGAGATATGGCAGTTTGGAGATAAGAAACGGTTGAGAAACTCAAAATTTCCGCAGTTCTGATGCTATAAACGCATAACTAGAATGGCCTAGGGGAAAAGTACACATACCGTTGTAATTGGGCGAGTTTCTAGGTTCAGATGCAATAGAAATTTTGCAGATTGGTCAATCCATTCGCGAGATGTGGCGGTTTGTAGGTAAGAAACGCTTGAGAAACTCAAAATTTTCGCAGTTCTGATGCTCGAAACGAATAACTAGAACGGCCTAGGGGAAAAGTACGCATACCGTTGTAATCGGGCAAGTTTCTACTTTTAGATGCAACAGAAATTTTGCGGATTGGTCATTCCGTTCGCGAGATATGGCGGTTTGGAGGTAGGAAACGCTTGAGAAACTCAAAATTTTCGTAGTTTTGATGCTCGAAACGAATAACTAGAACGGCCTAGGGGAAAAGTACGCATATCGTTGTAAACTGGCGAGTTTCTACTTTCAGATGCAACAGAAGTTTTGCGGATTGGTCAATCCTTTCGCGAGATATGGCAGTTTGGATGTAGGAAACGCTTGAGAAACTCAAAGTTTTCGCAGTTCTGATGCTCGAAACGAATAACTAGAACGGCCTAGGGGAAAAGTACGCATACCGTTGTAATCGGGCGAGGTACTACTTTCAGATGCAACAGAAATTTTGCGGATTGGTCAATCCGTTCCCGAGATATGGCAGTTTGGAGGTAAGAAACGCTTGAGAAACTCAAAATTTTCGCAGTTCTGATGCTCGAAACGAATAACCAGAACGGCCTAGGGTAAAAGTACGCATACCGTTGTAATCGGGCGAGCTTCTACTTTCAGATACAACAGAAATTTTGCGGATTGGTCAAACCGTTCGCGAGATATGGCAGTTTGGAGATAAGAAACGGTTGAGAAACTCGAAATTTCCGCAGTTCTGATGCTATAAACGCATAACTAGAATGGCCTAGGGGAAAAGTACACATACCGTTGTAATTGGGCGAGTTTCTAGGTTCAGATGCAATAGAAATTTTGCAGATTGGTCAATCCATTCGCGAGATGTGGCAGTTTGTAGGTAAGAAACGCTTGAGAAACTCAAAATTTTCGCAGTTCTGATGCTCGAAACGAATAACTAGAACGGCCTAGGGGAAAAGTACGCATACCGTTGTAATCGGGCGAGTTTCTACTTTCAGATGCAAGAGAAATTTTGCGGATTGGTCAATCCGTTCCCGAGATATGGCAGTTTGGAGGTAAGAAACGCTTGAGAAACTCAAAATTTTCACAGTTCTGATGCTCGTAACGAATAACTAGAATGGCCTAGGGGAAAACTGCACATACCGTTGTAATCGGACGAGTTTCTACTTTCAGATGCAAGAGAAATTTTGCGGATTGGTCAATCCGTTCGCGAGATATGGCAGTTTGGAGGTAGGAAACGCTTGAGAAACTCAAAATTTCCGCAGTTCTGATGCTCGAAACGAATAACTAGAACGGCCTAGGGGAAAAGTACGTATACCGTTGTAATCGGGCCAGTTTCTACTTTCAGATGCAACAGTAATTTTGCGGATTGGTCTTTCCGTTCGCGAGATATGGCAGTTTGGAGGTAAGAAACGCTTGAGAAACTCAAAATTTTCACATTTCTGATGCTCGAAACGAATAACTAGAACGGCCTAGGGGAAAAGTACTCATACCGTTGTAATCGGGCGAGTATCTACTTTCAGATTCAACAGAAATTTTTCGGATTGGTCTATCCGTTCGCGAGATATGGCAGTTTGGAGGTAAGAAACGCTCAGAAACTCAAAATTTTCGCAGTTCTGATGCTCGAAACGAATAACTAGAACGGCCTAGGGGATAAGCACACATACCATTGTAATCGGGCGAGTTTCTACTTTCAGATGCAACAGAAATTTTGCGGATTGGTCAATCCGTTCCCGAGATATGGCAGTTTGGAGGTAAGAAACGCTTGAGAAACTCAAAATTTTCACAGTTCTGATGCTCGTAACGAATAACTAGAATGGCCTAGGGGAAAAGCACACATACCGTTTCAATTGGGCGAGTTTCTACTTTCAGACGCAACAGAAATTTTGCGGATTGGTCTTTCCGTTCGCGAGATATGGCAGTTTGGAGGTAAGAAACGCTTGAGAAACTCAAAAATTTCACATTTTTGATGCTCGAAACGAATAACTAGAACGGCCTAGGGTAAAAGTGCGCATACCGTTGTAATCGGGCGAGTTTCTACGTTCAGATACAACAGAAATTTTGCGGATTAGTCAATCCGTTCGCGAGATGTGGCAGTTTGTAGGTAAGAAACGCTTGAGAAACTCAAAATTTTCGCAGTTCTGATGCTCGAATCGAATAACTAGAATGGTCTAGGGTAAAAGCACACATACCGTTGCAATTGGGCGAGTTTCTACTTCCAGATGCAACAGAAATTTTGCGGATTGTTCAATCCGTTCGCGAGACATGGCAGTTTGGAGGTAAGAAACTCTTGAGAGACTCAACATTTTCGCAGTTCTGATGCTCGACAAGCATAACTAGAACGGCCTAGGGGAAAAGTACGCATATCGTTGTAAACTGGCGAGTTTCTACTTTCAGATGCAACAGAAATTTTGCGGATTGGTCAATCCGTTCGCGAGATATGGCAGTTTGGAGGTAGGAAACGCTTGAGAAACTCAAAATTTTCGCAGTTCTGATGCTCGAAACGAATAACTAGAACGGCCTAGGGGAAAAGTACGCATACCGTTGTAATCGGGCCAGTTTCTACTTTCACATGCAACAGAAATTTTGCGGGTTGGTCAATCCGTTCGCGAGATATGGCAGTTTGGAGATAAGAAACGCTTGAGAAACTCAAAATTTTCGCAGTTCTGATGCTCGAGACGAATAACTAGAATGGCCCAGGGGAAAAGCATACATACCGTTTCGATTAGGCGAGTTTCTACTTTCAGATGCAACAGAAATTTTGCGGATTGGTCAATCCGTTCCCGAGATATGGCAGTTTGGAGGTAAGAAACGCTTGAGAAACTCAAAATTTTCGCAGTTCTGATGCTCGAAACGAATAACCAGAACGGCCTAGGGTAAAAGTACGCATACCGTTGTAATCGGGCGAGTTTCCACTTTCAGATACAACAGAAATTTTGCGGATTGGTCAAACCGTTCGCGAGATATGGCAGTTTGGAGATAAGAAACGGTTGAGAAACTCGAAATTTCCGCAGTTCTGATGCTATAAACGCATAACTAGAATGGCCTAGGGGAAAAGTACACATACCGTTGTAATTGGGCGAGTTTCTAGGTTCAGATGCAATAGAAATTTTGCAGATTGGTCAATCCATTCGCGAGATGTGGCAGTTTGTAGGTAAGAAACGCTTGAGAAACTCAAAATTTTCGCAGTTCTGATGCTCGAAACGAATAACTAGAACGGCCTAGGGGAAAAGTACGCATACCGTTGTAATCGGGCGAGTTTCTACTTTCAGATGCAACAGAAATTTTGCGGATTGGTCAAACCATTCGCGAGATATGGCAGTTTGGAGATAAGAAACGGTTGAGAAACTCAAAATTTCCGCAGTTCTGATGCTATAAACGCATAACTAGAATGGCCTAGGGGAAAAGTACACATACCGTTGTAATTGGGCGAGTTTCTAGGTTCAGATGCAATAGAAATTTTGCAGATTGGTCAATCCATTCGCGAGATGTGGCGGTTTGTAGGTAAGAAACGCTTGAGAAACTCAAAATTTTCGCAGTTCTGATGCTCGAAACGAATAACTAGAACGGCCTAGGGGAAAAGTACGCATACCGTTGTAATCGGGCAAGTTTCTACTTTTAGATGCAACAGAAATTTTGCGGATTGGTCATTCCGTTCGCGAGATATGGCGGTTTGGAGGTAGGAAACGCTTGAGAAACTCAAAATTTTCGTAGTTTTGATGCTCGAAACGAATAACTAGAACGGCCTAGGGGAAAAGTACGCATATCGTTGTAAACTGGCGAGTTTCTACTTTCAGATGCAACAGAAGTTTTGCGGATTGGTCAATCCTTTCGCGAGATATGGCAGTTTGGATGTAGGAAACGCTTGAGAAACTCAAAGTTTTCGCAGTTCTGATGCTCGAAACGAATAACTAGAACGGCCTAGGGGAAAAGTACGCATACCGTTGTAATCGGGCGAGTTTCTACTTTCAGGTGCAACAGGAATTTTTCGGATTGGTCAAACCGTTCGCGAGATATGGCAGTTTGGAGATAAGAAACGGTTGAGAAACTCGAAATTTCCGCAGTTCTGATGCTATAAACGCATAACTAGAATGGCCTAGGGGAAAAGTACACATACCGTTGTAATTGGGCGAGTTTCTAGGTTCAGATGCAATAGAAATTTTGCAGATTGGTCAATCCATTCGCGAGATGTGGCAGTTTGTAGGTAAGAAACGCTTGAGAAACTCAAAATTTTCGCAGTTCTGATGCTCGAAACGAATAACTAGAACGGCCTAGGGGAAAAGTACGCATACCGTTGTAATCGGGCGAGTTTCTACTTTCAGATGCAAGAGAAATTTTGCGGATTGGTCAATCCGTTCCCGAGATATGGCAGTTTGGAGGTAAGAAACGCTTGAGAAACTCAAAATTTTCACAGTTCTGATGCTCGTAACGAATAACTAGAATGGCCTAGGGGAAAACTGCACATGCCGTTGTAATCGGACGAGTTTCTACTTTCAGATGCAAGAGAAATTTTGCGGATTGGTCAATCCGTTCGCGAGATATGGCAGTTTGGAGGTAGGAAACGCTTGAGAAACTCAAAATTTCCGCAGTTCTGATGCTCGAAACGAATAACTAGAACGGCCTAGGGTAAAAGTACGCATACCGTTGTAATCGGGCCAGTTTCTACTTTCAGATGCAACAGTAATTTTGCGGATTGGTCTTTCCGTTCGCGAGATATGGCAGTTTGGAGGTAAGAAACGCTTGAGAAACTCAAAATTTTCACATTTCTGATGCTCGAAACGAATAACTAGAACGGCCTAGGGGAAAAGTACTCATACCGTTGTAATCGGGCGAGTATCTACTTTCAGATTCAACAGAAATTTTTCGGATTGGTCTATCCGTTCGCGAGATATGGCAGTTTGGAGGTAAGAAACGCTTGAGAAACTCAAAATTTTCGCAGTTCTGATGCTCGAAACGAATAACTAGAACGGCCTAGGGGATAAGCACACATACCATTGTAATCGGGCGAGTTTCTACTTTCAGATGCAACAGAAATTTTGCGGATTGGTCAATCCGTTCCCGAGATATGGCAGTTTGGAGGTAAGAAACGCTTGAGAAACTCAAAATTTTCACAGTTCTGATGCTCGTAACGAATAACTAGAATGACCTAGGGGAAAAGCACACATACCGTTTCAATTGGGCGAGTTTCTACTTCCAGATGCAACAGAAATTTTGCGGATTGTTCAATCCGTTCGCGAGACATGGCAGTTTGGAGGTAAGAAACGCTTGAGAAACTCAAAATTTTCGCAGTTCTGATGCTCGAGACGAATAACTAGAATGGCCCAGGGGAAAAGCATACATACCGTTTCGATTGGGCGAGTTTCTACTTTCAGATGCAACAGAAATTTTGCGGATTGGTCATTCCGTTCCCGAGATATGGCAGTTTGGAGGTAAGAAACGCTTGAGAAACTCAAAATTTTCGCAGTTCTGATGCTCGAAACGAATAACTAGAATGGTCTAGGGTAAAAGCACACATACCGTTGCAATTGGGCGAGTTTCTACTTCCAGATGCAACAGAAATTTTGCGGATTGTTCAACCCGTTCGCGAGACATGGCAGTTTGGAGGTAAGAAACGCTTGAGAAACTCAAAATTTTCGTAGTTTTGATGCTCGAAACGAATAACTAGAACGGCCTAGGGGAAAAGTACGCATATCGTTGTAAACTGGCGAGTTTCTACTTTCAGATGCAACAGAAGTTTTGCGGATTGGTCAATCCTTTCGCGAGATATGGCAGTTTGGATGTAGGAAACGCTTGAGAAACTCAAAGTTTTCGCAGTTCTGATGCTCGAAACGAATAACTA
The DNA here is from genome assembly GCF_051014685.1 of Ptiloglossa arizonensis. Lineage (NCBI taxonomy): Eukaryota > Metazoa > Arthropoda > Insecta > Hymenoptera > Colletidae > Ptiloglossa > Ptiloglossa arizonensis. The sequence continues at coordinate 711,466 of NW_027478640.1, read as the reverse complement.
GAACGGCCTAGGGGAAAAGTACGCATACCGTTGTAATCGGGCGAGTTTCTACTTTCAGGTGCAACAGGAATTTTTCGGATTGGTCAAACCGTTCGCGAGATATGGCAGTTTGGAGATAAGAAACGGTTGAGAAACTCGAAATTTCCGCAGTTCTGATGCTATAAACGCATAACTAGAATGGCCTAGGGGAAAAGTACACATACCGTTGTAATTGGGCGAGTTTCTAGGTTCAGATGCAATAGAAATTTTGCAGATTGGTCAATCCATTCGCGAGATGTGGCAGTTTGTAGGTAAGAAACGCTTGAGAAACTCAAAATTTTCGCAGTTCTGATGCTCGAAACGAATAACTAGAACGGCCTAGGGGAAAAGTACGCATACCGTTGTAATCGGGCGAGTTTCTACTTTCAGATGCAAGAGAAATTTTGCGGATTGGTCAATCCGTTCCCGAGATATGGCAGTTTGGAGGTAAGAAACGCTTGAGAAACTCAAAATTTTCACAGTTCTGATGCTCGTAACGAATAACTAGAATGGCCTAGGGGAAAACTGCACATGCCGTTGTAATCGGACGAGTTTCTACTTTCAGATGCAAGAGAAATTTTGCGGATTGGTCAATCCGTTCGCGAGATATGGCAGTTTGGAGGTAGGAAACGCTTGAGAAACTCAAAATTTCCGCAGTTCTGATGCTCGAAACGAATAACTAGAACGGCCTAGGGGAAAAGTACGCATACCGTTGTAATCGGGCCAGTTTCTACTTTCAGATGCAACAGTAATTTTGCGGATTGGTCTTTCCGTTCGCGAGATATGGCAGTTTGGAGGTAAGAAACGCTTGAGAAACTCAAAATTTTCACATTTCTGATGCTCGAAACGAATAACTAGAACGGCCTAGGGGAAAAGTACTCATACCGTTGTAATCGGGCGAGTATCTACTTTCAGATTCAACAGAAATTTTTCGGATTGGTCTATCCGTTCGCGAGATATGGCAGTTTGGAGGTAAGAAACGCTTGAGAAACTCAAAATTTTCGCAGTTCTGATGCTCGAAACGAATAACTAGAACGGCCTAGGGGATAAGCACACATACCATTGTAATCGGGCGAGTTTCTACTTTCAGATGCAACAGAAATTTTGCGGATTGGTCAATCCGTTCCCGAGATATGGCAGTTTGGAGGTAAGAAACGCTTGAGAAACTCAAAATTTTCACAGTTCTGATGCTCGTAACGAATAACTAGAATGGCCTAGGGGAAAAGCACACATACCGTTTCAATTGGGCGAGTTTCTACTTCCAGATGCAACAGAAATTTTGCGGATTGTTCAATCCGTTCGCGAGACATGGCAGTTTGGAGGTAAGAAACGCTTGAGAAACTCAAAATTTTCGCAGTTCTGATGCTCGAGACGAATAACTAGAATGGCCCAGGGGAAAAGCATACATACCGTTTCGATTGGGCGAGTTTCTACTTTCAGATGCAACAGAAATTTTGCGGATTGGTCATTCCGTTCCCGAGATATGGCAGTTTGGAGGTAAGAAACGCTTGAGAAACTCAAAATTTTCGCAGTTCTGATGCTCGAAACGAATAACTAGAATGGTCTAGGGTAAAAGCACACATACCGTTGCAATTGGGCGAGTTTCTACTTCCAGATGCAACAGAAATTTTGCGGATTGTTCAACCCGTTCGCGAGACATGGCAGTTTGGAGGTAAGAAACGCTTGAGAGACTCAACATTTTCGCAGTTCTGATGCTCGACAAGCATAACTAGAACGGCCTAGGGGAAAAGTACGCATATCGTTGTAAACTGGCGAGTTTCTACTTTCAGATGCAACAGAAATTTTGCGGATTGGTCAATCCGTTCGCGAGATATGGCAGTTTGGAGGTAGGAAACGCTTGAGAAACTCAAAATTTTCGCAGTTCTGATGCTCGAAACGAATAACTAGAACGGCCTAGGGGAAAAGTACGCATACCGTTGTAATCGGGCCAGTTTCTACTTTCACATGCAACAGAAATTTTGCGGGTTGGTCAATCCGTTCGCGAGATATGGCAGTTTGGAGGTAAGAAACGCTTGAGAAACTCAAAATTTTCACAGTTCTGATGCTCGTAACGAATAACTAGAATGGCCTAGGGGAAAAGCACACATACCGTTTCAATTGGGCGAGTTTCTACTTTCAGACGCAACAGAAATTTTGCGGATTGGTCTTTCCGTTCGCGAGATATGGCAGTTTGGAGGTAAGAAACGCTTGAGAAACTCAAAATTTTCACATTTTTGATGCTCGAAACGAATAACTAGAACGGCCTAGGGTAAAAGTGCGCATACCGTTGTAATCGGGCGAGTTTCTACGTTCAGATGCAACAGAAATTTTGCGGATTAGTCAATCCGTTCGCGAGATGTGGCAGTTTGTAGGTAAGAAACGCTTGAGAAACTCAAAATTTTCGCAGTTCTGATGCTCGAATCGAATAACTAGAATGGTCTAGGGTAAAAGCACACATACCGTTGCAATTGGGCGAGTTTCTACTTCCAGATGCAACAGAAATTTTGCGGATTGGTCTATCCGTTCGCGAGATATAGCAGTTTGGAGGTATGAAACGCTTGAGAAACTCAAAATTTTCGCAGTTCTGATGCTCGAAACGAATAACCAGAAAGGCCTAGGGTAAAAGTACGCATACCGTTGTAATCGGGCGAGTTTCTACTTTCAGATACAACAGAAATTTTGCGGATTGGTCAAACCGTTCGCGAGATATGGCAGTTTGGAGATAAGAAACGGTTGAGAAACTCAAAATTTCCGCAGTTCTGATGCTATAAACGCATAACTAGAATGGCCTAGGGGAAAAGTACAAATACCGTTGTAATTGGGCGAGTTTCTACGTTCAGATGCAACAGAAATTTTGCGGATTGGTCAATCCGTTCGCGAGATGTGGCAGTTTGTAGGTAAGAAACGCTTGAGAAACTCAAAATTTTCGCAGTTCTGATGCTCGAAACGAATAACTAGAACGGCCTAGGGGAAAAGTACGCATACCGTTTTAATCGGGCGAGTTTCTACTTTCAGATGCAACAGAAATTTTGCGGATTGGTCAATCCGTTCGCGAGATGTGGCAGTTTGAAGGTAAGAAACGCTTGAGAAACTCAAAATTTTCGCAGTTCTGATGCTCGAAACGAATAACTAGAACGGCCTAGGGGAAAAGTACGCATACCGTTGTAATCGGGCAAGTTTCTACTTTTAGATGCAACAGAAATTTTGCGGATTGGTCAATCCGTTCGCGAGATATGGCGGTTTGGAGGTAGGAAACGCTTGAGAAACTCAAAATTTTCGCAGTTTTGATGCTCGAAACGAATAACTAGAACGGCCTAGGGGAAAAGTACGCATACCGTTGTAATCGGGCGAGTTTCTACTTTCAGGTGCAACAGGAATTTTGCGGATTGGTCAATCCGTTCGCGAGATGTGGCAGTTTGTAGGTAAGAAACGCTTGAGAAACGCAAAATTTTCGCAGTTCTGATGCTCGAGACGAATAACTAGAATGGCCTAGGGGAAAACTGGACATACCGTTGTAATCGGACGAGTTTCTACTTTCAGATGCAAGAGAAATTTTGCGGATTGGTCAATCCGTTCGCGAGACATGGCAGTTTGGAGCTAAGAAACGCTTGAGAAACTCAAAATTTTCGCAGTTCTGATGCTCGAAACGAATAACTAGAATGGCCTAGGGGAAAACTGCACATACCGTTGTAATCGGACGAGTTTCTACTTTCAGATGCAAGAGAAATTTTGCGGATTGGTCAATCCGTTCGCGAGATATGGCAGTTTGGAGCTAGGAAACTCTTGAGAAGCTCAAAATTTTCGCAGTTCTGATGCTCGAAACGAATAACTAGAACGGCCTAGGGGATAAGCACACACACCATTGTAATCGGGCGAGTTTCTACTTTCAGATGCAACAGAAATTTTGCGGATTGGTCAATCCGTTCCCGAGATATGGCAGTTTGGAGGTAAGAAACGCTTGAGAAACTCAAAATTTTCACAGTTCTGATGCTCGTAACGAATAACTAGAATGGCCTAGGGGAAAAGCACACATACCGTTTCAATTGGGCGAGTTTCTACTTTCAGACGCAACAGAAATTTTGCGGAATGGTCTTTCCGTTCGCGAGATATGGCAGTTTGGAGGTAAGAAACGCTTGAGAAACTCAAAATTTTCACATTTTTGATGCTCGAAACGAATAACTAGAAAGGCCTAGGGCAAAAGTACGCATACCGTTGTAATCGGGCGAGTTTCTTCGTTCAGATGCAACAGAAATTTTGCGGATTGGTCAATCCGTTCGCGAGATGTGGCAGTTTGTAGGTAAGAAACGCTTGAGAAACTCAAAATTTTCGCAGTTCTGATGCTCGAAACGAATAACTAGAATGGCCTAGGGTAAAAGCACACACACCATTGTAATCGGGCGAGTTTCTACTTTCAGATGCAACAGAAATTTTGCGGATTGGTCAATCCGTTCCCGAGATATGGCAGTTTGGAGGTAAGAAACGCTTGAGATACTCAAAATTTTCGCAGTTCTGATGCTCGAAACGAATAACCAGAAAGGCCAAGGGTAAAAGTACGCATACCGTTGTAATCGGGCGAGTTTCTACTTTCAGATACAACAGAAATTTTGCGGATTGGTCAAACCGTTCGCGAGATATGGCAGTTTGGAGATAAGAAACGGTTGAGAAACTCAAAATTTCCGCAGTTCTGATGCTATAAACGCATAACTAGAATGGCCTAGGGGAAAAGTACAAATACCGTTGTAATTGGGCGAGTTTCTACGTTCAGATGCAACAGAAATTTTGCGGATTGGTCAATCCGTTCGCGAGATGTCGCAGTTTGTAGGTAAGAAACGCTTGGGAAACTCAAAATTTTCGCAGTTCTGATGCTCGAAACGATTAACTAGAACGGCCTAGGGGAAAAGTACGCATACCGTTGTAATCGGGCGAGTTTCTACTTTCAGATGCAACAGAAATTTTGCGGATTGGTCAATCCGTTCGCGAGATATGGCAGTTTGGAGGTAAGAAACGCTTGAGAAACGCAAAATGTTCGCAGTTCTGATGCTCGAGACGAATAACTAGAATGGCCTAGGGGAAAACTGCACATACCGTTGTAATCGGACGAGTTTCTACTTTCAGATGCAAGAGAAATTTTGCGGATTGGTCAATCCGTTCGCGAGACATGGCAGTTTGGATGTAACAAACGCTTGAGAAACTCAAAATTTTCGCAGTTCTGATGCTCGAAACGAATAACTAGAACAGCCTAGGGGAAAACTGCACATACCGTTGTAATCGGACGAGTTTCTACTTTCAGATGCAAGAGAAATTTTGCGGATTGGTCAATCCGTTCGCGAGACATGGCAGTTTGGAGGTAAGAAACGCTTGAGAGACTCAACATTTTCGCAGTTCTGATGCTCGAAACGAATAACTAGAACAGCCTAGGGGATAAGCACACATACCGTTGTAATCGGGCGAGTTTCTACTTTCAGGTGCAACAGGAATTTTGCGGATTGGTCAATCCGTTCCCGAGATATGGCAGTTTGGATGTAGGAAACGATTGAGAAACTCAAAATTGTCACAGTTCTGATGCTCGAAACGAATAACTAGAACGGCCTAGGGGAAAAGTACGCATACCGTTGTAATCGGGCGAGGTTCTACTTTCAGATGCAACAGAAATTTTGCGGATTGGTCAATCCGTTCCCGAGATATGGCAGTTTGGAGGTAAGAAACGCTTGAGAAACTCAAAATTTTCGCAGTTCTGATGCTCGAAACGAATAACCAGAACGGCCTAGGGTAAAAGTACGCATACCGTTGTAATCGGGCGAGCTTCTACTTTCAGATACAACAGAAATTTTGCGGATTGGTCAAACCGTTCGCGAGATATGGCAGTTTGGAGATAAGAAACGGTTGAGAAACTCGAAATTTCCGCAGTTCTGATGCTATAAACGCATAACTAGAATGGCCTAGGGGAAAAGTACACATACCGTTGTAATTGGGCGAGTTTCTAGGTTCAGATGCAATAGAAATTTTGCAGATTGGTCAATCCATTCGCGAGATGTGGCAGTTTGTAGGTAAGAAACGCTTGAGAAACTCAAAATTTTCGCAGTTCTGATGCTCGAAACGAATAACTAGAACGGCCTAGGGGAAAAGTACGCATACCGTTGTAATCGGGCGAGTTTCTACTTTCAGATGCAAGAGAAATTTTGCGGATTGGTCAATCCGTTCCCGAGATATGGCAGTTTGGAGGTAAGAAACGCTTGAGAAACTCAAAATTTTCACAGTTCTGATGCTCGTAACGAATAACTAGAATGGCCTAGGGGAAAACTGCACATACCGTTGTAATCGGACGAGTTTCTACTTTCAGATGCAAGAGAAATTTTGCGGATTGGTCAATCCGTTCGCGAGATATGGCAGTTTGGAGGTAGGAAACGCTTGAGAAACTCAAAATTTCCGCAGTTCTGATGCTCGAAACGAATAACTAGAACGGCCTAGGGGAAAAGTACGTATACCGTTGTAATCGGGCCAGTTTCTACTTTCAGATGCAACAGTAATTTTGCGGATTGGTCTTTCCGTTCGCGAGATATGGCAGTTTGGAGGTAAGAAACGCTTGAGAAACTCAAAATTTTCACATTTCTGATGCTCGAAACGAATAACTAGAACGGCCTAGGGGAAAAGTACTCATACCGTTGTAATCGGGCGAGTATCTACTTTCAGATTCAACAGAAATTTTTCGGATTGGTCTATCCGTTCGCGAGATATGGCAGTTTGGAGGTAAGAAACGCTTGAGAAACTCAAAATTTTCGCAGTTCTGATGCTCGAAACGAATAACTAGAACGGCCTAGGGGATAAGCACACATACCATTGTAATCGGGCGAGTTTCTACTTTCAGATGCAACAGAAATTTTGCGGATTGGTCAATCCGTTCCCGAGATATGGCAGTTTGGAGGTAAGAAACGCTTGAGAAACTCAAAATTTTCACAGTTCTGATGCTCGTAACGAATAACTAGAATGGCCTAGGGGAAAAGCACACATACCGTTTCAATTGGGCGAGTTTCTACTTTCAGACGCAACAGAAATTTTGCGGATTGGTCTTTCCGTTCGCGAGATATGGCAGTTTGGAGGTAAGAAACGCTTGAGAAACTCAAAATTTTCGCAGTTCTGATGCTCGAAACGAATAACTAGAATGGCCTAGGGTAAAAGCACACATACCGTTGCAATTGGGCGAGTTTCTACTTCCAGATGCAACAGAAATTTTGCGGATTGGTCTATCCGTTCGCGAGATATAGCAGTTTGGAGGTAAGAAACGCTTGAGATACTCAAAATTTTCGCAGTTCTGATGCTCGAAACGAATAACCAGAAAGGCCAAGGGTAAAAGTACGCATACCGTTGTAATCGGGCGAGTTTCTACTTTCAGATACAACAGAAATTTTGCGGATTGGTCAAACCGTTCGCGAGATATGGCAGTTTGGAGATAAGAAACGGTTGAGAAACTCAAAATTTCCGCAGTTCTGATGCTATGAACGCAGAACTAGAATGGCCTAGGGGAAAAGTACAAATACCGTTGTAATTGGGCGAGTTTCTACGTTCAGATGCAACAGAAATTTTGCGGATTGGTCAATCCGTTCGCGAGATGTGGCAGTTTGTAGGTAAGAAACGCTTGGGAAACTCAAAATTTTCGCAGTTCTGATGCTCGAAACGATTAACTAGAACGGCCTAGGGGAAAAGTACGCATACCGTTGTAATCGGGCGAGTTTCTACTTTCAGGTGCAACAGGCATTTTGCCGATTGGTCAATCCGTTCGCGAGATATGGCAGTTTGGGGGTAAGAAACGCTTGAGAAACGCAAAATGTTCGCAGTTCTGATGCTCGAGACGAATAACTAGAATGGCCTAGGGGAAAACTGCACATACCGTTGTAATCGGACGAGTTTCTACTTTCAGATGCAAGAGAAATTTTGCGGATTGGTCAATCCGTTCGCGAGACATGGCAGTTTGGATGTAACAAACGCTTGAGAAACTCAAAATTTCCGCAGTTCTGATGCTATAAACGCATAACTAGAATGGCCTAGGGGAAAAGTACGCATACCGTTGTAATCGGGCAAGTTTCTACTTTTAGATGCAACAGAAATTTTGCGGATTGGTCAATCCGTTCGCGAGATATGGCGGTTTGGAGGTAGGAAACGCTTGAGAAAACCCAAAATTTTCGCGGTTTTGATGCTCGAAACGAATAACTAGAATGGCCTAGGGGAAAACTGCACATACCGTTGTAATCGGACGAGTTTCTACTTTCAGATGCAAGAGAAATTTTGCGGATTGGTCAATCCGTTCGCGAGACATGGCAGTTTGGAGGTAAGAAACGCTTGAGAGACTCAACATTTTCGCAGTTCTGATGCTCGAAACGAATAACTAGAACAGCCTAGGGGATAAGCACACATACCGTTGTAATCGGGCGAGTTTCTACTTTCAGGTGCAACAGGAATTTTGCGGATTGGTCAATCCGTTCCCGAGATATGGCAGTTTGGATGTAGGAAACGATTGAGAAACTCAAAATTGTCACAGTTCTGATGCTCGAAACGAATAACTAGAACGGCCTAGGGTAATAGTACGCATACCGTTGTAATCGGGCGAGTTTCTACTTTCAGATACAACAGAAATTTTGCGGATTGGTCAAACCGTTCGCGAGATATGGCAGTTTGGAGATAAGAAACGGTTGAGAAACTCAAAATTTCCGCAGTTCTGATGCTATAAACGCATAACTAGAATGGCCTAGGGGAAAAGTACGCATACCGTTGTAATCGGGCAAGTTTCTACTTTTAGATGCAACAGAAATTTTGCGGATTGGTCAATCCGTTCGCGAGATATGGCGGTTTGGAGGTAGGAAACGCTTGAGAAACTCAAAATTTTCGCAGTTTTGATGCTCGAAGCGAATAACTAGAACGGCCTAGGGGAAAAGTACGCATACCGTTGTAATCGGGCGAGTTTCTACTTTCAGGTGCAACAGGAATTTTGCGGATTGGTCAATCCGTTCGCGAGATATGGCAGTTTGGATGTAAGAAACGCTTGAGAAACGCAAAATTTTCGCAGTTCTGATGCTCGAGACGAATAACTAGAATGGCCTAGGGGAAAACTGCACATACCGTTGTAATCGGACGAGTTTCTACTTTCAGATGCAAGAGAAATTTTGCGGATTGGTCAATCCGTTCGCGAGACATGGCAGTTTGGAGGTAAGAAACGCTTGAGAAACTCAAAATTTTCGCAGTTCTGATGCTCGAAACGAATAACTAGAATGGCCTAGGGGAAAACTGCACATACCGTTGTAATCGGACGAGTTTCTACTTTCAGATGCAAGAGAAATTTTTCGGATTGGTCAATCCGTTGGCGAGATATGGCAGTTTGGAGCTAGGAAACGCTTGAGAAACTCAAAATTTTCGCAGTTCTGATGCTCGAAACGAATAACTAGAACGGCCTAGGGGATAAGCACACATACCATTGTAATCGGGCGAGTTTCTACTTTCAGATGCAACAGAAATTTTGCGGATTGGTCTATCCGTTCGCGAGATATGGCAGTTTGGAGGTAAGAAACGCTTGAGAAACTCAAAATTTTCACATTTCTGATGCTCGAAACGAATAACTAGAACGGCCTAGGGGAAAAGTACTCATACCGTTGTAATCGGGCGAGTATCTACTTTCAGATTCAACAGAAATTTTGCGGATTGGTCTATCCGTTCGCGAGATATGACAGTTTGGAGGTAAGAAACGCTAGAGAAACTCAAAATTTTCGCAGTTCTGATGCTCGAAACGAATAACTAGAACGGCCTAGGGGATAAGCACACACACCATTGTAATCGGGCGAGTTTCTACTTTCAGATGCAACAGAAATTTTGCGGATTGGACAATCCGTTCCCGAGATATGGCAGTTTGGAGGTAAGAAACGCTTGAGAAACTCAAAATTTTCACAGTTCTGATGCTCGTAACGAATAACTAGAATGGCCTAGGGGAAAAGCACACATACCGTTTCAATTGGGCGAGTTTCTACTTTCAGACGCAACAGAAATTTTGCGGATTGGTCTTTCCGTTCGCGAGATATGGCAGTTTGGAGGTAAGAAACGCTTGAGAAACTCAAAATTTTCACATTTTTGATGCTCGAAACGAATAACTAGAAAGGCCTAGGGCAAAAGTACGCATACCGTTGTAATCGGGCGAGTTTCTTCGTTCAGATGCAACAGAAATTTTGCGGATTGTCAATCCGTTCGCGAGATGTGGCAGTTTGTAGGTAAGAAACGCTTGAGAAACTCAAAATTTTCGCAGTTCTGATGCTCGAAACGAATAACTAGAATGGCCTAGGGTAAAAGCACACATACCGTTGCAATTGGGCGAGTTTCTACTTCCAGATGCAACAGAAATTTTGCGGATTGGTCTATCCGTTCGCGAGATATAGCAGTTTGGAGGTAAGAAACGCTTGAGATACTCAAAATTTTCGCAGTTCTGATGCTCGAAACGAATAACCAGAAAGGCCAAGGGTAAAAGTACGCATACCGTTGTAATCGGGCGAGTTTCTACTTTCAGATACAACAGAAATTTTGCGGATTGGTCAAACCGTTCGCGAGATATGGCAGTTTGGAGATAAGAAACAGTTGAGAAACTCAAAATTTCCGCAGTTCTGATGCTATGAACGCAGAACTAGAATGGCCTAGGGGAAAAGTACAAATACCGTTGTAATTAGGCGAGTTTCTACGTTCAGATGCAACAGAAATTTTGCGGATTGGTCAATCCGTTCGCGAGATGTGGCAGTTTGTAGGTAAGAAACGCTTGGGAAACTCAAAATTTTCGCAGTTCTGATGCTCGAAACGATTAACTAGAACGGCCTAGGGGAAAAGTACGCATACCGTTGTAATCGGGCGAGTTTCTACTTTCAGGTGCAACAGGCATTTTGCGGATTGGTCAATCCGTTCGCGAGATATGGCAGTTTGGGGGTAAGAAACGCTTGAGAAACGCAAAATGTTCGCAGTTCTGATGCTCGAGACGAATAACTAGAATGGCCTAGGGGAAAACTGCACATACCGTTGTAATCGGACGAGTTTCTACTTTCAGATGCAAGAGAAATTTTGCGGATTGGTCAATCCGTTCGCGAGACATGGCAGTTTGGATGTAACAAACGCTTGAGAAACTCAAAATTTCCGCAGTTCTGATGCTATAAACGCATAACTAGAATGGCCTAGGGGAAAAGTACGCATACCGTTGTAATCGGGCAAGTTTCTACTTTTAGATGCAACAGAAATTTTGCGGATTGGTCAATCCGTTCGCGAGATATGGCGGTTTGGAGGTAGGAAACGCTTGAGAAAACCCAAAATTTTCGCGGTTTTGATGCTCGAAACGAATAACTAGAATGGCCTAGGGGAAAACTGCACATACCGTTGTAATCGGACGAGTTTCTACTTTCAGATGCAAGAGAAATTTTGCGGATTGGTCAATCCGTTCGCGAGACATGGCAGTTTGGAGGTAAGAAACGCTTGAGAGACTCAACATTTTCGCAGTTCTGATGCTCGAAACGAATAACTAGAACAGCCTAGGGGATAAGCACACATACCGTTGTAATCGGGCGAGTTTCTACTTTCAGGTGCAACAGGAATTTTGCGGATTGGTCAATCCGTTCCCGAGATATGGCAGTTTGGATGTAGGAAACGATTGAGAAACTCAAAATTGTCACAGTTCTGATGCTCGAAACGAATAACTAGAACGGCCTAGGGTAATAGTACGCATACCGTTGTAATCGGGCGAGTTTCTACTTTCAGATACAACAGAAATTTTGCGGATTGGTCAAACCGTTCGCGAGATATGGCAGTTTGGAGATAAGAAACGGTTGAGAAACTCAAAATTTCCGCAGTTCTGATGCTATAAACGCATAACTAGAATGGCCTAGGGGAAAAGTACACATACCGTTGTAATTGGGCGAGTTTCTACGTTCAGATGCAACAGAAATTTTGCGGATTGGTCAATCCGTTCGCGAGATATGGCAGTTTGGATGTAGCAAACGCTTGAGAAACTCAAAATTGTCACAGTTCTGATGCTCGAAACCAATAACTACAACTGCCTAGGGGCAAAGTACGCATACCGTTGTAATCGGGCGAGTTTCTACTTTCAGATGCAACAGAAATTTTGCGGATTCGTCAATCCGTTCGCGAGATATGGCAGTTTGGAGGTAGGAAACGCTTGAGAAACTCAAAATTTTCGCAGTTCTGATGCTATAAACGCATAACTAGAATGGCCTAGGGGAAAAGTACGCATACCGTTGTAATCGGGCAAGTTTCTACTTTTAGATGCAACAGAAATTTTGCGGATTGGTCCATCCGTTCGCGAGATATGGCGGTTTGGAGGTAGGAAACGCTTGAGAAACTCAAAATTTTCGCAGTTTTGATGCTCGAAACGAATAACTAGAACGGCCTAGGGGAAAAGTACGCATACCGTTGTAATCGGGCGAGTTTCTACGTTCAGATGCAACAGAAATTTTGCGGATTAGTCAATCCGTTCGCGAGATGTGGCAGTTTGTAGGTAACAAACGCTTGAGAAACTCAAAATTTTCGCAGTTCTGATGCTCGAATCGAATAACTAGAATGGTCTAGGGTAAAAGCACACATACCGTTGCAATTGGGCGAGTTTCTACTTCCAGATGCAACAGAAATTTTGCGGATTGGTCTATCCGTTCGCGAGATATAGCAGTTTGGAGGTAAGAAACGCTTGAGAAACTCAAAATTTTCGCAGTTCTGATGCTCGAAACGAATAACTAGAACGGCCTAGGGGCAAAGTACGCATACCGTTGTAATCGGGCGAGTTTCTACTTTCAGATGCAACAGAAATTTTGCGGATTCGTCAATCCGTTCGCGAGATATGGCAGTTTGGAGGTAGGAAACGCTTGAGAAACTCAAAATTTTCGCAGTTCTGATGCTCGAAACGAATAACTAGAACGGCCTAGGGGAAAAGTACGCATACCGTTGTAATCGGGCGAGTTTCTACTTTCAGATGCAACGGAAATTTTGCGGATTGGTCAATCCGTTCGCGAGATATGGCAGTTTGGAGGTAGGAAACGCTTGAGAAACTCAAAATTTTCGCAGTTCTGATGCTCGAAACGAATAACTAGAACGGCCTAGGGGAAAAGTACGCATACCGTTGTAATCGGGCGAGTTTCTACTTTCAGATGCAACAGAAATTTTGCGGATTGGTCAATCCGTTCGCGAGATATGGCAGTTTGGAGGTAGGAAACGCTTGAGAAACTCAAAATTTTCGCAGTTCTGATGCTCGTAACGAATAACTAGAATGGCCTAGGGGAAAAGCACACATACCGTTTCAATTGGGCGAGTTTCTACTTTCAGACGCAACAGAAATTTTGCGGATTGGCCTATCCGTTCGCGAGATATGGCAGTTTGGAGGTAAGAAACGCTTGAGAAAGTCAAAATTTTCACATTTTTGATGCTCGAAACGAATAACTCGAACGGCCTAGGGTAAAAGTACGCATACCGTTGTAATCGGGCGAGTTTCTACTTTCAGATACAACAGAAATTTTGCGGATTGGTCAAACCGTTCGCGAGATATGGCAGTTTGGAGATAAGAAACGGTTGAGAAACTCAAAATTTCCGCAGTTCTGATGCTATGAACGCATAACTAGAATGGCCTAGGGGATAAGTACACATACCATTGTAATGGGGCGTGTTTCTACTTTCAGATGCAACAGAAATTTTGCGGATTGGTCAAACCGTTCGCGAGATATGGCAGTTTGGAGATAAGAAACGGTTGAGCAACCCAAAATTTCCGCAGTTCTGCTGCTCTAAACGAATAACTAGAATGGCCTAGGGGAAAAGTACACATACCGTTGTAATTGGGCCAGTTTCTAGGTTCAGATGCAATAGAAATTTTGCAGATTGGTCAATCCATTCGCGAGATGTGGAAGTTTGTAGGTAAGAAACGCTTGAGAAACTCAAAATTTTCGCTGTTCTGATGCTCGAAACGAATAACTAGAACGGCCTAGGGGAAAAGTACGCATACCGTTGTAATCGGGCGAGTTTCTACTTTCAGATGCAACAGAAATTTTGCGGATTGGTCAGTCCGTTCCCGAGATATGGCAGTTTGGAGGTAAGAAACGCTTGAGAAACTCAAAATTTTCGCAGTTCTGATGCTCGAAACCAATAACTACAACGGCCTAGGGGAAAAGTACGCATACCGTTGTAATCGGGCGAGTTTCTACTTTCAGATGCAACAGAAATTTTGCGGATTGGTCAATCCGTTCGCGAGATGTGGCAGTTTGTAGGTAAGAAACGCTTGAGAAACTCAAAATTTTCGCAGTTGTGATGCTCGAAACGAATAACTAGAACGGCCTAGGGGAAAAGTACGCTTACCGTTGTAATCGGGCAAGTTTCTACTTTTAGATGCAACAGAAATTTTGCGGATTGGTCAATCCGTTCGCGAGATGTGGCAGTTTGAAAGGTAAGAAACGCTTGAGAAACTCAAAATTTTCGCAGTTCTGATGCTCGAAACGAATAACTAGAACGGCCCAGGGGAAAAGTACGCATACCGTTGTAATCGGGCAAGTTTCTACTTTTAGATGCAACAGAAATTTTGCGGATTAGTCAATCCGTTCGCGAGATATGGCAGTTTGGAGGTAGAAAACGCTTGAGAAACTCAAAATTTCCGCAGTTCTGATGCTATAAACGCATAACTAGAATGGCCTAGGGGAAAAGTACACATACCGTTGTAATTGGGCGAGTTTCTACGTTCAGATGCAACTGAAATTTTGCGCATTGGTCAATCCGTTCGCGAGATGTGGCAGTTTGTAGGTAAGAAACGCTTGAGAAACTCAAAATTTTCGCAGTTCTGATGCTCGAAACGAATAACCAGAACGGCCTAGGGTAAAAGTACGCATACCGTTGTAATCGGGCGAGTTTCTACTTTCAGATGCAACAGAAATTTTGCGGATTGGTCAATCCGTTCGCGAGATGTGGCAGTTTGAAAGGTAAGAAACGCTTGAGAAACTCAAAATTTTCGCAGTTCTGATGCTCGAAACGAATAACTAGAACGGCCCAGGGGAAAAGTACGCATACCGTTGTAATCGGGCAAGTTTCTACTTTTAGATGCAACAGAAATTTTGCGGATTAGTCAATCCGTTCGCGAGATATGGCAGTTTGGAGGTAGAAAACGCTTGAGAAACTCAAAATTTTCGCAGTTTTGATGCTCGAAACGAATAACTAGAATGGCCTAGGGGAAAACTGCACATACCGTTGTAATCGGAAGAGTTTCTACTTTCAGATGCAACAGAAATTTTGCGGATTGGTCTATCCGTTCGGGAGATATAGCAGTTTGGAGGTAAGAAACGCTTGAGAAACTCAAAATTTTTGCAGTTCTGATGCTCGAAACGAATAACCAGAACGGCCTAGGGTAAAAGTACGCATACCGTTGTAATCGGGCGAGTTTCTACTTTCAGATACAACAGAAATTTTGCGGATTGGTCAAACCGTTCGCGAGATATGGCAGTTTGGAGATAAGAAACGGTTGAGAAACTCAAAATTTCCGCAGTTCTGATGCTATAAACGCATAACTAGAATGGCCTAGGGGAATAGTACAAATACCGTTGTAATTGGGCGAGTTTCTACGCTCAGATGCAACAGAAATTTTGCGGATTGGTCAATCCGTTCGCGAGAAGTGGCAGTTTGTAGGTAAGAAACGCTTGAGAAACTCAAAATTTTCGCAGTTCTGATGCTCGAAACGAATAACTAGAACGGCCTAGGGGAAAAGTACGCATACCGTTGTAATCGGGCAAGTTTCTACTTTTAGATGCAACAGAAATTTTGCGGATTGGTCAATCCGTTCGCGAGATATGGCAGTTTGGAGGTAGGAAACGCTTGAGAAACTCAAAATTTTCAAATTTTTGATGCTCGCAACGAATAACTAGAATGGCCTAGGGTAAAAGCACACATACCGTTGCAATTGGGCGAGTTTCTACTTTCAGATGCAACAGACATTTTGCGGATTGGTCTATCCGTTCGGGAGATATAGCAGTTTGGAGGTAAGAAACGCTTGAGAAACTCAAAATTTTCGCAGTTCTGATGCTCGAAACGAATAACCAGAACGGCCTAGGGTAAAAGTACGCATACCGTTGTAATCGGGCGAGTTTCTACTGTCAGATACAACAGAAATTTTGCGGATTGGTCAAACCGTTCGCGAGATATGGCAGTTTGGAGATAAGAAACGGTTGAGAAACTCAAAATTTCCGCAGTTCTGATGCTCGAAACGAATAACTAGAACGGCCTAGGGGAATAGTACGCATACCGTTGTAATCGGGCAAGTTTCTACTTTTAGATGCAATAGAAATTTTGCGGATTGGTCAATCCGTTCGCGAGATATGGCAGTTTGGAGGTAGGAAACGCTTGAGAAACTCAAAATTTTCGCAGTTTTGATGCTCGAAACGAATAACTAGAATGGCCTAGGGGAAAACTGCACATACCATTGTAATCGGAAGAGTTTCTACTTTCAGATGCAACAGAAATTTTGCGGACTGGTCTATCCGTTCGGGAGATATAGCAGTTTGGAGGTAAGAAACGCTTGAGAAACTCAAAATTTTCGCAGTTCTGATGCTCGAAACGAATAACTAGAACGGCCTAGGGGAAAAGTACGCATACCGTTGTAATCGGGCGAGTTTCTACTTTCAGATGCAACAGAAATATTGCGGATTGGTCAATCCGTTCGCGAGATATGGCAGTTTGGATGTAGGAAACGCTTGAGAAACTCAAAATTGTCACAGTTCTGATGCTCGAAACCAATAACTACAACTGCCTAGGGGAAAAGTACGCATACCGTTGTAATCGGGCGAGTTTCTACTTTCAGATGCAACAGAAATTTTGCGGATTCGTCAATCCGTTCGCGAGATATGGCAGTTTGGAGGTAGGAAACGCTTGAGAAACTCAAAATTTTCGCAGTTCTGATGCTCGAAACGAATAACTAGAACGGCCTAGGGGAAAAGTACGCATACCGTTGTAATCGGGCGAGTTTCTACTTTCAGATGCAACGGAAATTTTGCGGATTGGTCAATCCGTTCGCGAGATATGGCAGTTTGGAGGTAGGAAACGCTTGAGAAACTCAAAATTTTCGCAGTTCTGATGCTCGAAACGAATAACTAGAACGGCCTAGGGGAAAAGTACGCATACCGTTGTAATCGGGCCAGTTTCTACTTTCAGATGCAACAGAAATTTTGCGGATTGGTCAATCCGTTCCCGAGATATGGCAGTTTGGAGGTAAGAAACGCTTGAGAAACTCCAAATTTTCACAGTTCTGATGCTCGTAACGAATAACTAGAATGGCCTAGGGGAAAAGCACACATACCGTTTCAATTGGGCGAGTTTCTACTTTCAGACGCAACAGAAATTTTGCGGATTGGCCTATCCGTTCGCGAGATATGGCAGTTTGGAGGTAGGAAACGCTTGAGAAACTCAAAATTTTCGCAGTTCTGATGCTCGAGACGAATAACTAGAATGGCCCACGGGAAAAGCATACATACCGTTTCAATTGGGCGAGTTTCTACTTTCAGATGCAACAGAAACTTTGCGGATTGGTCAATCCGTTCCCGAGATATGGCAGTTTGGAGGTAAGAAAAGCCTGAGAAACTCAAAATTTTCGCAGTTCTGATGCTCGAAACGAATAACCAGAACGGCCTAGGGTAAAAGTACGCATACCGTTGTAATCGGGCGAGTTTCTACTTTCAGATACAACAGAAATTTTAGGATTGGTCAAACCGTTCGCGTGATATGGCAGTTTGGAGATAAGAAACGGTTGAGAAACTCAAAATTTCCGCAGTTCTGATGCTATAAACGCATAACTAGAATGGCCTAGGGGAAAAGTACACATACCGTTGTAATTGGGCGAGTTTCTACGTTCAGATGCAACAGAAATTTTGCGGATTGGTCAATCCGTTCGCGAGATGTGGCAGTTTGGATGTAGGAAACGCTTGAGAAACTCAAAATTGTCACAGTTCTGATGCTCGAAACCAATAACTACAACTGCCTAGGGGAAAAGTACGCATACCGTTGTAATCGGGCGAGTTTCTACTTTCAGATGCAACAGAAATTTTGCGGATTCGTCAATCCGTTCGCGAGATATGGCAGTTTGGAGGTAGGAAACGCTTGAGAAACTCAAAATTTTCGCAGTTCTGATGCTCGAAACGAATAACTAGAACGGCCTAGGGGAAAAGTACGCATACCGTTGTAATCGGGCGAGTTTCTACTTTCAGATGCAACGGAAATTTTGCGGATTGGTCAATCCGTTCGCGTGATATGGCAGTTTGGAGATAAGAAACGCTTGAGAAACTCAAAATTTTCGCAGTTCTGATGCTCGAAACGAATAACTAGAACGGCCTAGGGGAAAAGTACGCATACCGTTGTAATCGGGCCAGTTTCTACTTTCAGATGCAACAGAAATTTTGCGGATTGGTCAATCCGTTCCCGAGATATGGCAGTTTGGAGGTAAGAAACGCTTGAGAAACTCCAAATTTTCACAGTTCTGATGCTCGTAACGAATAACTAGAATGGCCTAGGGGAAAAGCACACATACCGTTTCAATTGGGCGAGTTTCTACTTTCAGAAGCAACAGAAATTTTGCGGATTGGCCTATCCGTTCGCGAGATATGGCAGTTTGGAGGTAGGAAACGCTTGAGAAACTCAAAATTTTCGCAGTTCTGATGCTCGAGACGAATAACTAGAATGGCCCACGGGAAAAGCATACATACCGTTTCAATTGGGCGAGTTTCTACTTTCAGATGCAACAGAAACTTTGCGGATTGGTCAATCCGTTCCCGAGATATGGCAGTTTGGAGGTAAGAAAAGCTTGAGAAACTCAAAATTTTCGCAGTTCTGATGCTCGAAACGAATAACCAGAACGGCCTAGGGTAAAAGTACGCATACCGTTGTAATCGGGCGAGTTTCTACTTTCAGAAACAACAGAAATTTTAGGATTGGTCAAACCGTTCGCGTGATATGGCAGTTTGGAGATAAGAAACGGTTGAGAAACTCAAAATTTCCGCAGTTCTGATGCTATAAACGCATAACTAGAATGGCCTAGGGGAAAAGTACACATACCGTTGTAATTGGGCGAGTTTCTACGTTCAGATGCAACAGAAATTTTGCGGATTGGTCAATCCGTTCGCGAGATGTGGCAGTTTGTAGGTAAGAAACGCTTGAGAAACTCAAAATTTTCGCAGTTCTGATGCTCGGAACGAATAACTAGAACGGCCTAGGGGAAAAGTACGCATACCGTTGTAATCGGGCGGGTTTCTACTTTCAGATGCAACAGAAATTTTGCGGATTGGTCAATCCGTTCGCGAGATATGGCAGTTTGGATGTAGGAAACGCTTGAGAAACTCAAAATTGTCACAGTTCTGATGCTCGAAACCAATAACTACAACGGCCTAGGGGAAAAGTACGCATACCGTTGTAATCGGGCGAGTTTCTACGTTCAGATGCAACAGAAATTTTGCGGATTGGTCAATCCGTTCCCGAGATATGGCAGTTTGGAGGTAAGAAAAGCTTGAGAAACTCAAAATTTTCGCAGTTCTGATGCTCGAAACGAATAACTAGAACGGCCTAGGGGAAAAGTACGCATACCGTTGTAATCGGGCAAGTTTCTACTTTTAGATGCAACAGAAATTTTGCGGATTGGTCAATCCGTTCGCGAGATATGGCAGTTTGGAGGTAGGAAACGCTTGAGAAACTCAAAATTTTCAAATTTTTGATGCGCGAAACGAATAACTAGAATGGCCTAGGGTAAAAGCACACATACCGTTGCAATTGGGCGAGTTTCTACTTTCAGATGCAACAGACATTTTGCGGATTGGTCTATCCGTTCGGGAGATATAGCAGTTTGGAGGTAAGAAACGCTTGAGAAACTCAAAATTTTCGCAGTTCTGATGCTCGAAACGAATAACCAGAACGGCCTAGGGTAAAAGTACGCATACCGTTGTAATCGGGCGAGTTTCTACTTTCAGATACAACAGAAATTTTGCGGATTGGTCAAACCGTTCGCGAGATATGGCAGTTTGGAGATAAGAAACGGTTGAGAAACTCAAAATTTCCGCAGTTCTGATGCTATAAACGCATAACTAGAATGGCCTAGGGGAAAAGTAAAAATACCGTTGTAATCGGGCGAGTTTCTACTTTCAGATGCAACGGAAATTTTGCGGATTGGTCAATCCGTTCGCGAGATGTGGCAGTTTGTAGGTAAGAAACGCTTGAGAAACTCAAAATTTTCGCAGTTCTGATGCTCGAAACGAATAACTAGAACGGCCTAGGGGAAAAGTACGCATACCGTTGTAATCGGGCAAGTTTCTACTTTTAGATGCAACAGAAATTTTGCGGATTGGTCAATCCGTTCGCGAGATATGGCAGTTTGGAGGTAGGAAACGCTTGAGAAACTCAAAATTTTCGCAGTTTTGATGCTCGAAACGAATAACTAGAATGGCCTAGGGGAAAACTGCACATACCGTTGTAATCGGAAGAGTTTCTACTTTCAGATGCAACAGAAATTTTGCGGATTGGTCTATCCGTTCGGGAGATATAGCAGTTTGGAGGTAAGAAACGCTTGAGAAACTCAAAATTTCCGCAGTTCTGATGCTATGAACGCATAACTAGAATGGCCTAGGGGAAAAGTACACATACCGTTGTAATTGGGCGAGTTTCTACGTTCAGATGCAACAGAAATTTTGCGGATTGGTCAATCCGTTCGCGAGATGTGGCAGTTTGTAGGTAAGAAACGCTTGAGAAACTCAAAATTTTCGCAGTTCTGATGCTCGAAACGAATAATTAGAATGGCCTAGGGTAAAAGCACACATACCGTTGCAATTGGGCGAGTTTCTACTTTCAGATGCAACAGAAATTTTGCGGATTGGTCTATCCGTTCGCGAGATATAGCAGTTTGGAGGTAAGAAACGCTTGAGAAACTCAAAATTTTCGCAGTTCTGATGCTCGAAACGAATAACCAGAACGGCCTAGGGTAAAAGTACGCATACCGTTGTAATCGGGCGAGTTTCTACTTTCAGATACAACAGAAATTATGCGGATTGGTCAAACCGTTCGCGAGATATGGCAGTTTGGAGATAAGAAACGCTTGAGAAACTCAAAATTTTCGCAGTTCTGATGCTCGAAACGAATAACTAGAATGGCCTAGGGTAAAAGTACGCATACCGTTGTAATCGGGCAAGTTTCTACTTTTAGATGCAACAGAAATTTTGCGGATTGGTCAATCCGTTCGCGAGATATGGCAGTTTCGATGTAGGAAACGCTTGAGAAACTCAAAATTGTCACAGTTCTGATGCTCGAAACCAATAACTACAACTGCCTAGGGGAAAAGTACGCATACCGTTGTAATCGGGCGAGTTTCTACTTTCAGATGCAACAGAAATTTTGCGGATTCGTCAATCCGTTCGCGAGATATGGCAGTTTGGAGGTAGGAAACGCTTGAGAAACTCAAAATTTTCGCTGTTCTGATGCTCGAAACGAATAACTAGAACGGCCTAGGGGAAAAGTACGCATACCGTTGTAATCGGGCGAGTTTCTACTTTCAGATGCAACGGAAATTTTGGAGTGGTCAATCCATTCGCGAGATATGGCAGTTTGGAGGTAGGAAACGCTTGAGAAACTCATAATTTTCGCAGTTCTGATGCTCGAAACGAATAACTAGAACGGCCTAGGGGAAAAGTACGCATACCGTTGTAATCGGGCGAGTTTCTACTTTCAGATGCAACAGAAATTTTGCGGATTGGTCAATCCGTTCGCGAGATATGGCAGTTTGGAGGTAGGAAACGCTTGAGAAACTCAAAATTTTCGCAGTTCTGATGCTCGAAACGAATAACTAGAACGGCCTAGGGGAAAAGTACGCATACCGTTGTAATCGGTCCAGTTTCTACTTTCAGATGCAACAGAAATTTTGCGGATTGGTCAATCCGTTCCCGAGATATGGCAGTTTGGAGGTAAGAAACGCTTGAGAAACTCAAAATTTTCACAGTTCTGATGCTCGTAACGAATAACTAGAATGGCCTAGGGGAAAAGCACACATACCGTTTCAATTGGGCGAGTTTCTACTTTCAGACGCAACAGAAATTTTGCGGATTGGCCTATCCGTTCGCGAGATATGGCAGTTTGGAGGTAAGAAACGCTTGAGAAACTCAAAATTGTCACATTTTTGATGCTCGAAACGAATAACTAGAACGGCCTAGCGTAAAAGTACGCATACCGTTGTAATCGGGCGAGTTTCTACTTTCAGATACAACAGAAATTTTGCGGATTGGTCAAACCGTTCGCGAGATATGGCAGTTTGGAGATAAGAAACGGTTGAGAAACTCAAAATTTTCGCAGTTCTGATGCT
The DNA here is from genome assembly GCF_051014685.1 of Ptiloglossa arizonensis. Classification (NCBI taxonomy): domain Eukaryota; kingdom Metazoa; phylum Arthropoda; class Insecta; order Hymenoptera; family Colletidae; genus Ptiloglossa; species Ptiloglossa arizonensis. The sequence goes on along the minus strand of NW_027478640.1, from coordinate 689,082 downwards.
CGAAACGAATAACTAGAATGGCCTAGGGTAAAAGCACACATACCGTTGCAATTGGGCGAGTTTCTACTTTCAGATGCAACAGAAATTTTGCGGATTGGTCAATCCGTTCGCGAGATGTGGCAGTTTGTAGGTAAGAAACGCTTGAGAAACTCAAAATTTTCGCAGTTCTGATGCTCGAAACGAATAACTAGAATGGCCTAGGGTAAAAGCACACATACCGTTGCAATTGGGCGAGTTTCTACTTTCAGATGCAACAGAAATTTTGCGGATTGGTCTATCCGTTCGCGAGATATAGCAGTTTGGAGGTAAGAAACGCTTGAGAAACTCAAAATTTTCGCAGTTCTGATGCTCGAAACGAATAACCAGAACGGCCTAGGGTAAAAGTACGCATACCGTTGTAATCGGGCGAGTTTCTACTTTCAGATACAACAGAAATTATGCGGATTGGTCAAACCGTTCGCGAGATATGGCAGTTTGGAGATAAGAAACGCTTGAGAAACTCAAAATTTTCGCAGTTCTGATGCTCGAAACGAATAACTAGTATGGCCTAGGGTAAAAGTACGCATACCGTTGTAATCGGGCAAGTTTCTACTTTTAGATGCAACAGAAATTTTGCGGATTGGTCAATCCGTTCGCGAGATATGGCAGTTTGGAGGTAGGAAACGCTTGAGAAACTCAAAATTTTCGCAGTTTTGATGCTCGAAACGAATAACTAGAATGGCCTAGGGGAAAACTGCACATACCGTTGTAATCGGAAGAGTTTCTACTTTCAGATGCAACAGAAATTTTGCGGATTGGTCTATCCGTTCGGGAGATATAGCAGTTTGGAGGTAAGAAACGCTTGAGAAACTCAAAATTTTCGCAGTTCTGATGCTCGAAACGAATAACCAGAACGGCCTAGGGTAAAAGTGCGCATACCGTTGTAATCGGGCGAGTTTCTACTTTCAGATACAACAGAAATTTTGCGGATTGGTCAAACCGTTCGCGAGATATGGCAGTTTGGAGATAAGAAACGGTTGAGAAACTCAAAATTTCCGCAGTTCTGATGCTATAAACGCATAACTAGAATGGCCTAGGGGAATAGTACAAATACCGTTGTAATTGGGCGAGTTTCTACGTTCAAATCCAACAGAAATTTTGCGGATTGGTCAATCCGTTCGCGAGAAGTGGCAGTTTGTAGGTAAGAAACGCTTGAGAAACTCAAAATTTTCGCAGTTCTGATGCTCGAAACGAATAACTAGAATGGCCTAGGGTAAAAGCACACATACCGTTGTAATCGGGCGAGTATCTACTTTCAGATTCAACAGAAATTTTGCGGATTGGTCTATCTGTTCGCGAGATATGGCAGTTTGGAGGTAAGAAACGCTTGAGAAACTCAAAATTTTCGCAGTTCTGATGCTCGAAACGAATAACTAGAACGGCCTAGGGGATAAGTACACATACCATTGTAATCGGGCGTGTTTCTACTTTCAGATGCAACAGAAATTTTGCGGATTGGTCAAACCGTTCGCGAGATATGGCAGTTTGGAGATAAGAAACGGTTGAGCAACCCAAAATTTCCGCAGTTCTGCTGCTCTAAACGAATAACAAGAATGGCCTAGGGGAAAAGTACACATACCGTTGTAATTGGGCCAGTTTCTAGGTTCAGATGCAATAGAAATTTTGCAGATTGGTCAATCCATTCGCGAGATGTGGCAGTTTGTAGGTAAGAAATGCTTGAGAAACTCAAAATTTTCGCTGTTCTGATGCTCGAAACGAATAACTAGAACGGCCTAGGGGAAAAGTACGCATACCGTTGTAATCGGGCGAGTTTCTACTTTCAGATGCAACAGAAATTTTGCGGATTCGTCAATCCGTTCGCGAGATATGGCAGTTTGGAGGTAGGAAACGCTTGAGAAACTCAAAATTTTCGCAGTTCTGATGCTCGAAACGAATAACTAGAACGGCCTAGGGTAAAAGTACGCATACCGTTGTAATCGGGCGAGTTTCTACTTTCAGATACAAAAAAAATTTTGCGGATTGGTCAAACCGTTCGCGAGATATGGCAGTTTGGAGATAAGAAACGGTTGAGAAACTCAAAATTTCCGCAGTTCTGATGCTATGAACGCATAACTAGAATGGCCTAGGGGAAAAGTACACATACCGTTGTAATTGGGCGAGTTTCTACGTTCAGATGCAACAGAAATTTTGCGGATTGGTCAATCCGTTCGCGAGATGTGGCAGTTTGTAGGTAAGAAACGCTTGAGAAACTCAAAATTTCCGCAGTTCTGATGCTATAAACGCATAACTAGAATGGCCTAGGGGAATAGTACACATACCGTTGTAATTGGGCCAGTTTCTAGGTTCAGATGCAATAGAAATTTTGCAGATTGGTCAATCCATTCGCGAGATGTGGCAGTTTGTAGGTAAGAAACGCTTGAGAAACTCAAAATTTTCGCTGTTCTGATGCTCGAAACGAATAACTAGAACGGCCTAGGGGAAAAGTACGCATACCGTTGTAATCGGGCGAGTTTCTACTTTCAGATGCAACAGAAATTTTGCGGATTGGTCATTCCGTTCGCGAGATATGGCAGTTTGGATGTAAGAAACAATTGAGAAACTCAAAATTTTCGCAGTTCTGATGCTCGAAACGAATAACTAGAACGGCCTAGGGGAAAAGTACAAATACCGTTGTAATTGGGCGAGTTTCTACGTTCAGATGCAACAGAAATTTTGCGGATTGGTCTATCCGTTCGCGAGATATAGCAGTTTGGATGTAGGAAACGCTTGAGAAACTCAAAATTGTCACAGTTCTGATGCTCGAAACCAATAACTAGAATGGCCCACGGGAAAAGCATACATACCGTTTCAATTGGGCGAGTTTCTACTTTCAGATGCAACAGAAACTTTGCGGATTGGTCAATCCGTTCCCGAGATATGGCAGTTTGGAGGTAAGAAAAGCTTGAGAAACTCAAAATTTTCGCAGTTCTGATGCTCGAAACGAATAACCAGAACGGCCTAGGGTAAAAGTACGCATACCGTTGTAATCGGGCGTGTTTCTACTTTCAGATACAACAGAAATTTTAGGATTGGTCAAACCGTTCGCGTGATATGGCAGTTTGGAGATAAGAAACGGTTGAGAAACTCAAAATTTCCGCAGTTCTGATGCTATAAACGCATAACTAGAATGGCCTAGGGGAAAAGTACACATACCGTTGTAATTGGGCGAGTTTCTACGTTCAGATGCAACAGAAATTTTGCGGATTGGTCAATCCGTTCGCGAGATGTGGCAGTTTGTAGGTAAGAAACGCTTGAGAAACTCAAAATTTTCGCAGTTCTGATGCTCGGAACGAAAAACTAGAACGGCCTAGGGGAAAAGTACGCATACCAATGTAATCGGGCGAGTTTCTACTTTCAGATACAACAGAAATTTTGCGGATTGGTCAAACCGTTCGCGAGATATGGCAGTTTGGAGATAAGAAACGGTTGAGCAACCCAAAATTTCCGCAGTTCTGCTGCTCTAAACGAATAACTAGAATGGCCTAGGGGATAAGTACACATACCATTGTAATCGGGCGTGTTTCTACTTTCAGATGCAACAGAAATTTTGCGGATTGGTCATTCCGTTCCCGAGATATGGCAGTTTGGAGGTAAGAAACGCTTGAGAAACTCAAAATTGTCACAGTTCTGATGCTCGAAACCAATAACTACAACTGCCTAGGGGAAAAGTACGCATACCGTTGTAATCGGGCGAGTTTCTACTTTCAGATGCAACAGAAATTTTGCGGATTCGTCAATCCGTTCGCGAGATATGGCAGTTTGGAGGTAGGAAACGCTTGAGAAACTCAAAATTTTCGCAGTTCTGATGCTCGAAACGAATAACTAGAACGGCCTAGGGTAAAAGTACGCATACCGTTGTAATCGGGCGAGTTTCTACTTTCAGATACAACAGAAATTTTGCGGATTGGTCAAACCGTTCGCGAGATATGGCAGTTTGGAGATCAGAAACGGTTGAGAAACTCAAAATTTCCGCAGTTCTGATGCTATGAACGCATAACTAGAATGGCCTAGGGGAAAAGTACACATACCGTTGTAATTGGGCGAGTTTCTACGTTCAGATGCAACAGAAATTTTGCGGATTGGTCAATCCGTTCGCGAGATGTGGCAGTTTGTAGGTAAGAAACGCTTGAGAAACTCAAAATTTTCGCAGTTCTGATGCTCGAAACGAATAACTAGAATGGCCTAGGGTAAAAGCACACATACCGTTGCAATTGGGCTAGTTTCTACTTTCAGATGCAACAGAAATTTTGCGGATTGGTCTATCCGTTCGCGAGATATAGCAGTTTGGAGGTAAGAGACGCTTGAGAAACTCAAAATTTTCGCAGTTCTGATGCTCGAAACGAATAACTAGAACGGCCTAGGGGATAAGTACACATACCATTGTAATCGGGCGTGTTTCTACTTTCAGATGCAACAGAAATTTTGCGGATTGGTCAAACCGTTCGCGAGATATGGCAGTTTGGAGATAAGAAACGGTTGAGCAACCCAAAATTTCCGCAGTTCTGCTGCTCTAAACGAATAACTAGAATGGCCTAGGGGAAAAGTACACATACCGTTGTAATTGGGCCAGTTTCTAGGTTCAGATGCAATAGAAATTTTGCAGATTGGTCAATCCATTCGCGAGATGTGGCAGTTTGTAGGTAAGAAACGCTTGAGAAACTCAAAATTTTCGCTGTTCTGATGCTCGAAACGAATAACTAGAACGGCCTAGGGGAAAAGTACGCATACCGTTGTAATCGGGCGAGTTTCTACTTTCAGATGCAACAGAAATTTTGCGGATTGGTCATTCCGTTCGCGAGATATGGCAGTTTGGATGTAAGAAACAATTGAGAAACTCAAAATTTTCGCAGTTCTGATGCTCGAAACGAATAACTAGAACGGCCTAGGGGAAAAGTACAAATACCGTTGTAATTGGGCGAGTTTCTACGTTCAGATGCAACAGAAATTTTGCGGATTGGTCAATCCGTTCGCGAGATGTGGCAGTTTGTAGGTAAGAAACGCTTGAGAAACTCAAAATTTTCGCAGTTCTGTTGCTCGGAACGAATAACTAGAACGGCCTAGGGGAAAAGTACGCATACCGTTGTAATCCGGCGGGTTTCTACTTTCAGATGCAACAGAAATTTTGCGGATTGGTCAATCCGTTCGCGAGATATGGCAGTTTGGATGTAGGAAACGCTTGAGAAACTCAAAATTGTCACAGTTCTGATGCTCGTAACCAATAACTACAACGGCCTAGGGGAAAAGTACGCATACCGTTGTAATCGGGCGAGTTTCTACTTTCAGATACAACAGAAATTTTGCGGATTGGTCAAACCGTTCGCGAGATATGGCAGTTTGGAGATAAGAAACGGTTGAGAAACTCAAAATTTCCGCAGTTCTGATGCTATAAACGCATAACTAGAATGGCCTAGGGGAAAAGTAAAAATACCGTTGTAGTTGGGCGAGTTTCTACGTTCAGATGCAACAGAAATTTTGCGGATTGGTCTATCCGTTCGCGAGATATAGCAGTTTGGATGTAGGAAACGCTTGAGAAACTCAAAATTGTCACAGTTCTGATGCTCGAAACCAATAACTACAACGGCCTAGGGGAAAAGTACGCATACCGTTGTAATCGGGCGAGTTTCTACTTTCAGATGCAACAGAAATTTTGCGGATTGGTCAATCCGTTCGCGAGATGTGGCAGTTTGTAGGTAAGAAACGCATGAGAAACTCAAAATTTTCGCAGTTCTGATGCTCGAAACGAATAACTAGAACGGCCTAGGGGAAAAGTACGCATACCGTTGTAATCGGGCAAGTTTCTACTTTTAGATGCAACAGAAATTTTGCGGATTGGTCAATCCGTTCGCGAGATATGGCAGTTTGGAGGTAGGAAACGCTTGAAAAACTCAAAATTTTCGCAGTTTTGATGCTCGAAACGAATAACTAGAATGGCCTAGGGGAAAACTGCACATACCGTTGTAATCGGAAGAGTTTCTACTTTCAGATGCAAGAGAAATTTTGCGGATTGGTCAATCCGTTCGCGAGACATGGCAGTTTGGAGGTAAGAAACGCTTGAGAGACTCAACATTTTCGCAGTTCTGATGCTCGACAAGCATAACTAGAACGGCCTAGGGGAAAAGTACGCAAACCGTTGTAAACTAGCGAGTTTCTACTTTCAGATGCAACAGAAATTTTTGCGGATTGGTCATTCCGTTCGCGAGACATGGCAGTTTGGAGGTAAGAAACAATTGAGAAACTCAAAATTTTCGCAGTTCTGATGCTCGAAACGAATAACTAGAACGGCCTAGGAGATAAGCACACATACCATTGTAATCGGGCGAGTTTCTACTTTCAGATGCAACAGAAATTTTGCGGATTGGTCTATCCGTGCGCGAGATATGGCGGTTTGGAGGTAAGAAACGCTTGAGAAACTCAAAATTTTCACATTTCTGATGCTCGAAACGAATAACTAGAACGGCCTAGGGGAAAAGTACTCACACCGTTGTAATCGGGCGAGTATCTACTTTCAGATTCAACAGAAATTTTGCGGATTGGTCTATCCGTTCGCGAGATATGGCTGTTTGGAGGTATGAAACGCTTGAGAAACTCAAAATTTTCGCAGTTCTGATGCTCGAAACGAATAACTAGAATGGCCTAGGGTAAAAGCACACATACCGTTGCAATTGGGCGAGTTTCTACTTTCAGATGCAACACAAATTTTGCGGATTGGTCTATCCGTTTCGCGAGATATAGCAGTTTGGAGGTAAGAAACGCTTGAGAAACTCAAAATGTTCGCAGTTCTGATGCTCGAAACGAATAACCAGAACGGCCTAGGTAAAAGTACGCATACCGTTGTAATCGGGCGAGTTTCTACTTTCAGATACAACAGAAATTTTGCGGATTGGTCAAACCGTTCGCGAGATATGGCAGTTTGGAGATAAGAAACGGTTGAGAAACTCAAAATTTCCGCAGTTCTGATGCTATAAACGCATAACTAGAATGGCCTAGGGGAAAAGTACACATACCGTTGTAATTGGGCGAGTTTCTACGATCAGATGCAACAGAAATTTGCGGATTGGTCAATCCGTTCGCGAGATGTGGCAGTTTGTATTTAAGAAACGCTTGAGAAACTCAAAATTTTCGCAGTTCTGATGCTCGAAACGAATAACTAGAACGGCCTAGGGGAAAGTACGCAAACCGTTGTAATCGGGCGAGTTTCTACTTTCAGATGCAACAAAAATTTTGCGGATTGGTCAATCCGTTCGCGAGATATGGCAGTATGGATGTAGGAAACGCTTGAGAAACTCAAAATTGTCACAGTTCTGATGCTCGAAACGAATAACTACAACGGCCTAGGGGAAAAGTACGCATACCGATGTAATCGGGCGAGCTTCTACTTTCAGATGCAACAGAAATTTTGCGGATTGGTCAATCCGTTCGCGAGATGTGGCAGTTTGTAGGTAAGAAACGCTTGAGAAACTCAAAATTTTCGCAGTTCTGATGCTCGAAACGAATAACTAGAACGGCCTAGGGGAAAAGTACGCATACCGTTGTAATCGGGCGAGTTTCTACTTTCAGGTGCAACAGGAATTTTGCGGATTGGTCAATCCTTTCGCGAGATATGGCAGTTTGGAGGTAAGAAACGCTTGAGAAACTCAAAATTTTCGCAGTTCTGATGCTCGAGACGAATAACTAGAATGGCCTAGAGGAAAACTGCACATACCGTTGTAATCGGACGAGTTTCTACTTTCAGATGCAAGAGAAACTTTGCGGATTGGTCAATCCGTTCGCGAGACATGGCTGTTTGGAGGTAAGAAACGCTTGAGAGACTCAACATTTTCGCTGCTCTGATGCCCGACAAGCATAACTAGAACGGCCTAGGGGAAAAGTACGCATACCGTTGTAAACTGGCGAGTTTCTACTTTCAGATGCAACAGATATTTTGCGGATTGGTCAATCCGTTCGCGAGATATGGCAGTTTGGAGGTAGGAAACGCTTGAGAAACTCAAAATTTTCGCAGTTCTGATGCTCGAAACGAATAACTAGAACGGCCTAGGGGAAAAGTACGCATACCGTTGTAATCGGGCCAGTTTCTACTTTCAGATGCAACAGAAATTTTGCGGATTGGTCATTCCGTTCGCGAGATATGGCAGTTTGGAGGTAAGAAACAGTTGAGAAACTCAAATTTTCGCAGTTCTGATGCTCGAAACGAATAACTAGAACGGCCTAGGGGAAAAGTACGCATACCGTTGTAATCGGGCGGGTTTCTACTTTCAGATGCAACAGAAATTTTGCGGATTGGTCAATCCGTTCGCGAGATATGGCAGTTTGGATGTAGGAAACGCTTGAGAAACTCAAAATTGTCACAGTTCTGATGCTCGAAACCAATAACTACAACGGCCTAGGGGAAAAGTACGCATACCGTTGTAATCGGGCGAGTTTCTACTTTCAGATGCAACAGAAATTTTGCGCATTGGTCAATCCGTTCGCGAGATGTGGCAGTTTGTAGGTAAGAAACGCTTGAGAAACTCAAAATTTTCGCAGTTCTGATGCTCGAAACGAATAACTAGAACGGCCTAGGGGAAAAGTACGCATACCGTTGTAATCGGGCAAGTTTCTACTTTTAGATGCAACAGAAATTTTGCGGATTGGTCAATCCGTTCGCGAGATATGGCAGTTTGGAGGTAGGAAACGCTTGAGAAACTCAAAATTTTCAAAATTTTGATGCTCGAAACGAATAACTAGAATGGCCTAGGGTAAAAGCACACATACCGTTGCAATTGGCGAGTTTCTACTTTCAGATGCAACAGAAATTTTGCGGATTGGTCAATCCGTTCGCGAGATGTGGCAGTTTGTAGGTAAGAAACGCTTGAGAAACTCAAAATTTTCGCGTTCTGATGCTCGGAACGAATAACTAGAACGGCCTAGGGAAAAGTACGCATACCGTTGTAATCGGGCGGGTTTCTACTTTCAGATGCAACAGAAATTTTGCGGATTGGTCAATCCGTTCGCGAGATATGGCAGTTTGGATGTAGGAAACGCTTGAGAAACTCAAAATTGTCACAGTTCTGATGCTCGAAACCAATAACTACAACGGCCTAGGGTAAAAGTACGCATACCGTTGTAATCGGGCGAGTTTCTACTTTCAGATGTAACAGAAATTTTCCGCATTGGTCAATCCGTTCGCGAGATGTGGCAGTTTGTAGGTAAGAAACGCTTGAGAAACTCAAAATTTTCGCAGTTCTGATGCTCGAAACGAATAACCAGAACGGCCTAGGGTAAAAGTACGCATACCGATGTAATCGGGCGAGTTTCTACTTTCAGATACAACAGAAATTTTGCGGATTGGTCAAACTGTTCGCGAGATATGGCAGTTTGGAGGTAAGAAACAATTGAGAAACTCAAAATTTTCGCAGTTCTGATGCTCGAAACGAATAACTAGAACGGCCTAGGGGATAAGCACACATACCATTGTAATCGGGCGAGTTTCTACTTTCAGATGCAACAGAAATTTTGCGGATTGGTCAATCCGTTCCCGAGATATGGCAGTTTGGAGGTAAGAAACGCTTGAGAAACTCAAAATTTGCACAGTTCTGATGCTCGTAACGAATAACTAGAATGGCCTAGGGGAAAAGCACACATACCGTTTCAATTGGGCGAGTTTCTACTTTCAGACGCAACAGAAATTTTGCGGATTGGTCTATCCGTTCGCGAGATATGGCAGTTTGGATGTAAGAAACGGTTGAGAAACTCAAAATTTTCACATTTTTGATGCTCGAAACGAATAACTAGAACGGCCTAGGGTAAAAGCACACATACCGTTTCAATTGGGCGAGTTTCTACTTTCAGATGCAACAGAAATTTTGCGGATTGGTCTATCCGTTCGCGAGATATGGCGGTTTGGAGGTAAGAAACGCTTGAGAAACTCAAAATTTTCACATTTCTGATGCTCGAAACGAATAACTAGAACGGCCTAGGGGAAAAGTACTCATACCGTTGTAATCGGGCGAGTTTCTACGTTCAGATGCAACAGAAATTTTGCGGATTGGTCTATCTGTTCGCGAGATATGGCAGTTTGGAGGTAAGAAACGCTTGAGAAACTCAAATTTTCACATTTCTGATGTTCGAAACGAATAACTAGAACGGCCTAGGGGAAAAGTACGCATACCGTTGTAATCGGGCGAGATTCTACTTTCAGATACAACAGAAATTTTGCGGATTGGTCATTCCGTTCGCGAGATATGGCAGTTTGGAGGTAAGAAACAATTGAGAAACTCAAAATTTTCGCAGTTCTGATGCTCGAAACGAATAACTAGAACGGCCTGGTGGATAAGCACACATACCATTGTAATCGGGCGAGTTTCTACTTTCAGATGCAACAGAAATTTAGGGATTGGTCAATCCGTTCCCGAGATATGGCAGTTTGGAGGTAAGAAACGCTTGAGAAACTCAAAATTTTCACAGTTCTGATGCTCGTAACGAATAACTAGAATGGCCTAGGGGAAAAGCACACATACCGTTTCAATTGGGCGAGTTTCTACTTTCAGACACAACAGAAATTTTGCGAATTGGTCTATCCGTTCGCGAGACATGGCAGTTTGGAGGTAAGAAACGCTTGAGAAACTCAAAATTTTCGCAGTTCTGATGCTCGACAAGCATAACTAGAACGGCCTAGGGGAAAAGTACGCATACCGTTGTAAACTGGCGTGTTTCTACTTTCAGATACAACAGAAATTTTGCGGATTGGTCTATTCGTTCGCGAGATATAGCAGTTTGGAGGTAAGAAACGCTTGAGAAACTCAAAATGTTCGCAGTTCTGATGCTCGAAACGAATAACCAGAACGGCCTAGGGTAAAAGTACGCATACCGTTGTAATCGGGCGAGTTTCTACTTTCAGATACAAGAGAAATTTTGCGGATTGGTCAAACCGTTCGCGAGATATGGCAGTTTGGAGATAAGAAACGGTTGAGAAACTCAAAATTTCCGCAGTTCTGATGCTATAAACGCATAACTAGAATGGCCTAGGGGAAAAGTACACATACCGTTGTAATTGGGCGAGTTTCTACGTTCAGATGCAACAGAAATTTTGCGGATTGGTCAATCCGTTCGCGAGATATGGCAGTTTGGAGGTAAGAAACAGTTGAGAAACTCAAAATTTTCGCAGTTCTGATGCTCGAAACGAATAACTAGAACGGCCTAGGGGATAAGCACACATACCATTGTAATCGGGCGAGTTTCTACTTTCAGATGCAACAGAAATTTTGCGGATTGGTCAATCCGTTCCCGAGATATGGCAGTTTGGAGGTAAGAAACGCTTGAGAAACTCAAAATTTTCACAGTTCTGATGCTCGTAACGAATAACTAGAATGGCCTAGGGGAAAAGCACACATACCGTTGCAATTGGGCGGGTTTCTACTTTCAGATGCAACAGAAATTTTGCGGATTGGTCTATCCGTTCGCGAGATATAGCAGTTTGGAGGTAAGAAACGCTTGAGAAACTCAAAATGTTCGCAGTTCTGATGCTCGAAACGAATAACCAGAACGGCCTAGGGTAAAAGTACGCATACCGTTGTAATCGGGCGAGTTTCTACTTTCAGATACAACAGAAATTTTGCGGATTGGTCAAACCGTTCGCGAGATATGGCAGTTTGGAGGTAAGAAACGCTTGAGAAACTCAAAATTTTCACAGTTCTGATGCTCGAAACGAATAACTAGAACGGCCTAGGGGATAAGTACACATACCATTGTAATCGGGCGTGTTTCTACTTTCAGATGCAACAGAAATTTTGCGGATTGGTCAAACCGTTCGCGAGATATGGCAGTTTGGAGATAAGAAACGGTTGAGCAACCCAAATTTCCGCAGTTCTGCTGCTCTAAACGAATAACTAGAATGGCCTAGGGGAAAAGTACACATACCGTTGTAGTTGGGCCAGTTTCTAGGTTCAGATGCAATAGAAATTTTGCAGATTGGTCAATCCATTCGCGAGATGTGGGCAGTTTGTAGGTAAGAAACGCTTGAGAAACTCAAAATTTTCGCTGTTCTGATGCTCGAAACGAATAAATAGAACCGCCTAGGGGAAAAGTACGCATACCGTTGTAATCGGGCGAGTTTCTACTTTCAGATGCAACAGAAATTTTGCGGATTGGTCATTCCGTTCGCGAGATATGGCAGTTTGGATGTAAGAAACAATTGAGAAACTCAAAATTTTCGCAGTTCTGATGCTCGAAACGAATAACTAAAACGGCCTAGGGGAAAAGTACAAATACCGTTGTAATTGGGCGAGTTTCTACGTTCAGATGCAACAGAAATTTTGCGGATTGGTCTATCCGTTCGCGAGATATAGCAGTTTGGATGTAGGAAACGCTTGAGAAACTCAAAATTGTCACAGTTCTGATGCTCGAAACCAATAACTAGAACGGCCTAGGGGAAAAGTACGCATACCGTTGTAATCGGGCGAGTTTCTACTTTCAGATGCAACTGAAATTTTGCGGATTGGTCAAACCGTTCGCGAGATATGGCAGTTTGGAGGTAAGAAACGCTTGAGAAACTCAAAATTTTCACAGTTCTGATGCTCGAAACGAATAACTAGAACGGCCTAGGGGATAAGTACACATACCATTGTAATCGGGCGTGTTTCTACTTTCAGATGCAACAGAAATTTTGCGGATTGGTCAAACCGTTCGCGAGATATGGCAGTTTGGAGATAAGAAACGGTTGAGCAACCCAAAATTTCCGCAGTTCTGCTGCTCTAAACGAATAACTAGAATGGCCTAGGGGAAAAGTACACATACCGTTGTAATTGGGCCAGTTTCTAGGTTCAGATGCAATAGAAATTTTGCAGATTGGTCAATCCATTCGCGAGATGTGGGCAGTTTGTAGGTAAGAAACGCTTGAGAAACTCAAAATTTTCGCTGTTCTGATGCTCGAAACGAATAAATAGAACCGCCTAGGGGAAAAGTACGCATACCGTTGTAATTGGGCGAGTTTCTACGTTCAGATGCAACAGAAATTTTGCGGATTGGTCAATCCGTTCGCGAGATGTGGCAGTTTGTAGGTAAGAAACGCTTGAGAAACTCAAAATTTTCGCATTTCTGATGCTCGGAACGAATAACTAGAACGGCCTAGGGGAAAAGTACGCATACCGTTGTAATCGGGCGGGTTTCTACTTTCAGATGCAACAGAAATTTTGCGGATTGGTCAATCCGTTCGCGAGATATGGCAGTTTGGATGTAGGAAACGCTTGAGAAACTCAAAATTGTCACAGTTCTGATGCTCGTAACCAATAACTACAACGGCCTAGGGGAAAAGTACGCATACCGTTGTGATCGGGCGAGTTTCTACTTTCAGATACAACAGAAATTTTGCGGATTGGTCAAACCGTTCGCGAGATATGGCAGTTTGGAGATAAGAAACGGTTGAGAAACTCAAAATTTCCGCAGTTCTGATGCTATAAACGCATAACTAGAATGGCCTAGGGGAAAAGTAAAAATACCGTTGTAGTTGGGCGAGTTTCTACGTTCAGATGCAACAGAAATTTTGCGGATTGGTCTATCCGTTCGCGAGATATAGCAGTTTGGATGTAGGAAACGCTTGAGAAACTCAAAATTGTCACAGTTCTGATGCTCGAAACCAATAACTACAACGGCCTAGGGGAAAAGTACGCATACCGTTGTAATCGGGCGAGTTTCTACTTTCAGATGCAACAGAAATTTTGCGGATTGGTCAATCCGTTCGCGAGATGTGGCAGTTTGTAGGTAAGAAACGCATGAGAAACTCAAAATTTTCGCAGTTCTGATGCTCGAAACGAATAACTAGAACGGCCTAGGGGAAAAGTACGTATACCGTTGTAATCGGGCAAGTTTCTACTTTTAGATGCAACAGAAATTTTGCGGATTGGTCAATCCGTTCGCGAGATATGGCAGTTTGGAGGTAGGAAACGCTTGAGAAACTCAAAATTTTCGCAGTTTTGATGCTCGAAACGAATAACTAGAATGGCCTAGGGGAAAACTGCACATACCGTTGTAATCGGAAGAGTTTCTACTTTCAGATGCTAGAGAAATTTTGCGGATTGGTCAATCCGTTCGCGATACATGGCAGTTTGGAGGTAAGAAACGCTTGAGAGACTCAACATTTTCGCAGTTCTGATGCTCGACAAGCATAACTAGAACGGCCTAGGGGAAAAGTACGCAAACCGTTGTAAACTGGCGAGTTTCTACTTTCAGATGCAACAGAAATTTTGCGGATTGGTCATTCCGTTCGCGAGATATGGCAGTTTGGAGGTAAGAAACAATTGAGAAACTCAAAATTTTCGCAGTTCTGATGCTCGAAACGAATAACTAGAACGGCCTGGTGGATAAGCACACATACCATTGTAATCGGGCGAGTTTCTACTTTCAGATGCAACAGAAATTTAGGGATTGGTCAATCGGTTCCCGAGATATGGCAGTTTGGAGGTAAGAAACGCTTGAGAAACTCAAAATTTTCACATTTCTGATGCTCGAAACGAATAACTAGAACGGCCTAGGGGAAAAGTACGCATACCGTTTCAATTGGGCGAGTTTCTACTTTCAGATGCAACAGAAATTTTGCGGATTGGTCTATCCGTTCGCGAGATATGGCGGTTTGGAGGTAAGAAACGCTTGAGAAACTCAAAATTTTCACATTTCTGATGCTCGAAACGAATAACTAGAACGGCCTAGGGGAAAAGTACTCATACCGTTGTAATCGGGCGAGTTTCTACTTTCAGATGCAACAGAAATTTAGGGATTGGTCAATCGGTTCCCGAGATATGGCAGTTTGGAGGTAAGAAACGCTTGAGAAACTCAAAATTTTCACATTTCTGATGCTCGAAACGAATAACTAGAACGGCCTAGGGGAAAAGTACGCATACCGTTTCAATTGGGCGAGTTTCTACTTTCAGATGCAACAGAAATTTTGCGGATTGGTCTATCCGTTCGCGAGATATGGCGGTTTGGAGGTAAGAAACGCTTGAGAGACTCAACATTTTCGCAGTTCTGATGCTCGACAAGCATAACTAGAACGGCCTAGGGGAAAAGTACGCAAACCGTTGTAAACTGGCGAGATTCTACTTTCAGATGCAACAGAAATTTTGCGGATTGGTCATTCCGTTCGCGAGATATGGCAGTTTGGAGGTAAGAAACAATTGAGAAACTCAAAATTTTCGCAGTTCTGATGCTCGAAACGAATAACTAGAACGGCCTGGTGGATAAGCACACATACCATTGTAATCGGGCGAGTTTCTACTTTCAGATGCAACAGAAATTTAGGGATTGGTCAATCCGTTCCCGAGATATGGCAGTTTGGAGGTAAGAAACGCTTGAGAAACTCAAAATTTTCACAGTTCTGATGCTCGTAACGAATAACTAGAATGGCCTAGGGGAAAAGCACACATACCGTTTCAATTGGGCGTGTTTCTACTTTCAGACACAACAGAAATTTTGCGAATTGGTCTATCCGTTCGCGAGACATGGCAGTTTGGAGGTAAGAAACGCTTGAGAAACTCAAAATTTTCGCAGTTCTGATGATCGACAAGCATAACTAGAACGGCCTAGGGGAAAAGTACGCATACCGTTGTAAACTGGCGAGTTTCTACTTTCAGATACAACAGAAATTTTGCGGATTGGTCTATCCGTTCGCGAGATATAGCAGTTTGGAGGTAAGAAACGCTTGAGAAACTCAAAATGTTCGCAGTTCTGATGCTATAAACGCATAACTAGAATGGCATAGGGGAAAAGTACACATACCGTTGTAATTGGGCGAGTTTCTACGTTCAGATGCAACAGAAATTTTGCGGATTGGTCAATCCGTTCGCGAGATGTGGCAGTTTGTAGGTAAGAAACGCTTGAGAAACTCAAAATTTTCTCAGTTCTGATGCTCGAAACGAATAACTAGAACGGCCTAGGGGAAAAGTACGCATACCGTTGTAATCGGGCGAGTTTCTACTTTCAGATGCAACTGAAATTTTGCGGATTGGTCAATCCGTTCGCGAGATGTGGCAGTTTGGAGGTAAGAAAAGCTTGAGAAACTCAAAATTTTCGCAGTTCTGATGCTCGAAACGAATAACCAGAACGGCCTAGGGTAAAAGTACGCATACCGTTGTAATCGGGCGAGTTTCTACTTTCAGATACAACAGAAATTTTAGGATTGGTCAAACCGTTCGCGTGATATGGCAGTTTGGAGATAAGAAACGGTTGAGAAACTCAAAATTTCCGCAGTTCTGATGCTATAAGCGCATAACTAGAATGGCCTAGGGGAAAAGTACACATACCGTTGTAATTGGGCGAGTTTCTACGTTCAGATGCAACAGAAATTTTGCGGATTGGTCAATCCGTTCGCGAGATGTGGCAGTTTGTAGGTAAGAAACGCTTGAGAAACTCAAAATTGTCACAGTTCTGATGCTCGTAACCAATAACTACAACGGCCTAGGGGAAAAGTACGCATACCGTTGTGATCGGGCGAGTTTCTACTTTCAGATACAACAGAAATTTTGCGGATTGGTCAAACCGTTCGCGAGATATGGCAGTTTGGAGATAAGAAACGGTTGAGAAACTCAAAATTTCCGCAGTTCTGATGCTATAAACGCATAACTAGAATGGCCTAGGGGAAAAGTAAAAATACCGTTGTAGTTGGGCGAGTTTCTACGTTCAGATGCAACAGAAATTTTGCGGATTGGTCTATCCGTTCGCGAGATATAGCAGTTTGGATGTAGGAAACGCTTGAGAAACTCAAAATTGTCACAGTTCTGATGCTCGAAACCAATAACTACAACGGCCTAGGGGAAAAGTACGCATACCGTTGTAATCGGGCGAGTTTCTACTTTCAGATGCAACAGAAATTTTGCGGATTGGTCAATCCGTTCGCGAGATGTGGCAGTTTGTAGGTAAGAAACGCATGAGAAACTCAAAATTTTCGCAGTTCTGATGCTCGAAACGAATAACTAGAACGGCCTAGGGGAAAAGTACGTATACCGTTGTAATCGGGCAAGTTTCTACTTTTAGATGCAACAGAAATTTTGCGGATTGGTCAATCCGTTCGCGAGATATGGCAGTTTGGAGGTAGGAAACGCTTGAGAAACTCAAAATTTTCGCAGTTTTGATGCTCGAAACGAATAACTAGAATGGCCTAGGGGAAAACTGCACATACCGTTGTAATCGGAAGAGTTTCTACTTTCAGATGCTAGAGAAATTTTGCGGATTGGTCAATCCGTTCGCGATACATGGCAGTTTGGAGGTAAGAAACGCTTGAGAGACTCAACATTTTCGCAGTTCTGATGCTCGACAAGCATAACTAGAACGGCCTAGGGGAAAAGTACGCAAACCGTTGTAAACTGGCGAGTTTCTACTTTCAGATGCAACAGAAATTTTGCGGATTGGTCATTCCGTTCGCGAGATATGGCAGTTTGGAGGTAAGAAACAATTGAGAAACTCAAAATTTTCGCAGTTCTGATGCTCGAAACGAATAACTAGAACGGCCTGGTGGATAAGCACACATACCATTGTAATCGGGCGAGTTTCTACTTTCAGATGCAACAGAAATTTAGGGATTGGTCAATCCGTTCCCGAGATATGGCAGTTTGGAGGTAAGAAACGCTTGAGAAACTCAAAATTTTCACATTTCTGATGCTCGAAACGAATAACTAGAACGGCCTAGGGGAAAAGTACGCATACCGTTTCAATTGGGCGAGTTTCTACTTTCAGATGCAACAGAAATTTTGCGGATTGGTCTATCCGTTCGCGAGATATGGCGGTTTGGAGGTAAGAAACGCTTGAGAAACTCAAAATTTTCACATTTCTGATGCTCGAAACGAATAACTAGAACGGCCTAGGGGAAAAGTACTCATACCGTTGTAATCGGGCGAGTTTCTACGTTCAGATGCAACAGAAATTTTGCGGATTGGTCTATCTGTTCGCGAGATATGGCAGTTTGGAGGTAAGAAACGCTTGAGAAACTCAAAATTTTCACATTTCTGATGCTCGAAACGAATAACTAGAACGGCCTAGGGGAAAAGTACGCATACCGTTTCAATTGGGCGAGTTTCTACTTTCAGATGCAACAGAAATTTTGCGGATTGGTCTATCCGTTCGCGAGATATGGCGGTTTGGAGGTAAGAAACGCTTGAGAAACTCAAAATTTTCACATTTCTGATGCTCGAAACGAATAACTAGAACGGCCTAGGGGAAAAGTACTCATACCGTTGTAATCGGGCGAGTTTCTACGTTCAGATGCAACAGAAATTTTGCGGATTGGTCTATCTGTTCGCGAGATATGGCAGTTTGGAGGTAAGAAACGCTTGAGAAACTCAAAATTTTCACAGTTCTGATGCTCGTAACGAATAACTAGAATGGCCTAGGGGAAAAGCACACATACCGTTTCAATTGGGCGTGTTTCTACTTTCAGACACAACAGAAATTTTGCGAATTGGTCTATCCGTTCGCGAGACATGGCAGTTTGGAGGTAAGAAACGCTTGAGAAACTCAAAATTTTCGCAGTTCTGATGATCGACAAGCATAACTAGAACGGCCTAGGGGAAAAGTACGCATACCGTTGTAAACTGGCGAGTTTCTACTTTCAGATACAACAGAAATTTTGCGGATTGGTCTATCCATTCGCGAGATATAGCAGTTTGGAGGTAAGAAACGCTTGAGAAACTCAAAATGTTCGCAGTTCTGATGCTCGTAACGAATAACTAGAATGGCCTAGGGTAAAAGCACACATACCGTTGCAATTGGGCGAGTTTCTACTTTCAGATGCAACAGAAATTTTGCGGATTGGTCTATCCGTTCGCGAGATATAGCAGTTTGGAGGTAAGAAACGCTTGAGAAACTCAAAATGTTCGCAGTTCTGATGCTCGAAACGAATAACCAGAACGGCCTAGGGTAAAAGTACGCATACCGTTGTAATCGGGCGAGTTTCTACTTTCAGATACAACAGAAATTTTGCGGATTGGTCAAACCGTTCGCGAGATATGGCAGTTTGGAGATAAGAAACGGTTGAGAAACTCAAAATTTCCGCAGTTCTGATGCTATAAACGCATAACTAGAATGGCATAGGGGAAAAGTACACATACCGTTGTAATTGGGCGAGTTTCTACGTTCAGATGCAACAGAAATTTTGCGGATTGGTCAATCCGTTCGCGAGATGTGGCAGTTTGTAGGTAAGAAACGCTTGAGAAACTCAAAATTTTCGCAGTTCTGATGCTCGAAACGAATAACTAGAACGGCCTAGGGGAAAAGTACGCATACCGTTGTAATCGGGCGACTTTCTACTTTCAGATGCAACAGAAATTTTTGCGGATTGGTCAATCCGTTCGCGAGATATGGCAGTATGGATGTAGGAAACGCTTGAGAAACTCAAAATTGTCACAGTTCTGATGCTCGAAACGAATAACTACAACGGCCTAGGGGAAAAGTACGCATACCGATGTAATCGGGCGAGCTTCTACTTTCAGATGCAACAGAAATTTTGCGGATTGGTCAATCCGTTCGCGAGATGTGGCAGTTTGTAGGTAAGAAACGCTTGAGAAACTCAAAATTTTCGCAGTTCTGATGCTCGAAACGAATAACTAGAACGGCCTAGGGGAAAAGTACGCATACCGTTGTAATCGGGCGAGTTTCTACTTTCAGGTGCAACAGGAATTTTGCGGATTGGTCAATCCTTTCGCGAGATATGGCAGTTTGGAGGTAAGAAACGCTTGAGAAACTCAAAATTCTCGCAGTTCTGATGCTCGAGACGAATAACTAGAATGGCCTAGGGAAAAACTGCACATACCGTTGTAATCGGACGAGTTTCTACTTTCAGATGCAAGAGAAACTTTGCGGATTGGTCAATCCGTTCGCGAGACATGGCTGTTTGGAGGTAAGAAACGCTTGGGAGACTCAACATTTTCGCTGTTCTAATGCTCGACAAGCATAACTAGAACGGCCTAGGGGAAAAGTACGCATACCGTTGTAAACTGGCGAGTTTCTACTTTCAGATGCAACAGAAATTTTGCGGATTGGTCAATCCGTTCGCGAGATATGGCAGTTTGGAGGTAGGAAACGCTTGAGAAACTCAAAATTTTCGCAGTTCTGATGCTCGAAACGAATAACTAGAACGGCCTAGGGGAAAAGTACGCACACCGTTGTAATCGGGCCAGTTTCTACTTTCAGATGCAACAGAAATTTTGCGGATTGGTCATTCCGTTCGTGAGATATGGCAGTTTGGAGGTAAGAAACAGTTGAGAAACTCAAAATTTTCGCAGTTCTGATGCTCGAAACGAATAACTAGAACGGCCTAGGGGAAAAGTACGCATACCATTGTAATCGGGCGAGTTTCTACTTTCAGGTGCAACAGGAATTTTGCGGATTGGTCAATCCTTTCGCGAGGTATGGCAGTTTGGAAGTAAGAAACGCTTGAGAAACTCAAAATTTTCGCAGTTCTGATGCTCGAGACGAATAACTAGAATGGCCTAGGGGAAAACTGCACATACCGTTGTAATCGGACGAGTTTCTACTTTCAGATGCAAGAGAAACTTTGCGGATTGGTCAATCCGTTCGCGAGACATGGCTGTTTGGAGGTAAGAAACGCTTGAGAGACTCAACATATTCGCTGCTCTGATGCTCGACAAGCATAACTAGAACGGCCTAGGGGAAAAGTACGCATACCGTTGTAAACTGGCGAGTTTCTACTTTCAGATGCAACAGATATTTTGCGGATTGGTCAATCCGTTCGCGAGATATGGCAGTTTGGAGGTAGGAAACGCTTGAGAAACTCAAAATTTTCGCAGTTCTGATGCTCGAAACGAATAACTAGAACGGCCTAGGGGAAAAGTACGCATACCGTTGTAATCGGGCCAGTTTCTACTTTCAGATGCAACAGAAATTTTGCGGATTGGTCATTCCGTTCGCGAGATATGGCAGTTTGGAGGTAAGAAACAGTTGAGAAAATCAAAATTTTCGCAGTTCTGATGCTCGAAACGAATAACTAGAACGGCCTAGGGGAAAAGTACGCATACCGTTGTAATCGGGCGGGTTTCTACTTTCAGATGCAACAGAAATTTTGCGGATTGGTCAATCCGTTCGCGAGATATGGCAGTTTGGATGTAGGAAACGCTTGAGAAACTCAAAATTGTCACAGTTCTGATGCTCGAAACCAATAACTACAACGGCCTAGGGGAAAAGTAAGCATACCGTTGTAATCGGGCGAGTTTCTACTTTCAGATGCAACAGAAATTTTGGGCATTGGTCAATCCGTTCGCGAGATGTGGCAGTTTGTAGGTAAGAAACGCTTGAGAAACTCAAAATTTTCGCAGTTCTGATGCTCGAAACGAATAACTAGAACGGCCTAGGGGAAAAGTACGCATACCGTTGTAATCGGGCAAGTTTCTACTTTTAGATGCAACAGAAATTTTGCGGACTGGTCAATCCGTTCGCGAGATATGGCAGTTTGGAGGTAGGAAACGCTTGAGAAACTCAAAATTTTCAAAATTTTGATGCTCGAAACGAATAACTAGAATGGCCTAGGGTAAAAGCACACATACCGTTGCAATTGGGCGAGTTTCTACTTTCAGATGCAACAGAAATTTTGCGGATTGGTCAATCCGTTCGCGAGATGTGGCAGTTTGTAGGTAAGAAACGCTTGAGAAACTCAAAATTTTCGCGGTTCTGATGCTCGGAACGAATAACTAGAACGGCCTAGGGGAAAAGTACGCATACCGTTGTAATCGGGCGGGTTTCTACTTTCAGATGCAACAGAAATTTTGCGGATTGGTCAATCCGTTCGCGAGATATGGCAGTTTGGATGTAGGAAACGCTTGAGAAACTCAAAATTGTCACAGTTCTGATGCTCGAAACCAATAACTACAACGGCCTAGGGGAAAAGTACGCATACCGTTGTAATCGGGCGAGTTTCTACTTTCAGATGCAACAGAAATTTTGCGCATTGGTCAATCCGTTCGCGAGATGTGGCAGTTTGTAGGTAAGAAACGCTTGAGAAACTCAAAATTTTCGCAGTTCTGATGCTCGAAACGAATAACCAGAACGGCCTAGGGTAAAAGTACGCATACCGTTGTAATCGGGCGAGTTTCTACTTTCAGATACAACAGAAATTTTGCCGATTGGTCAAGCTGTTCGCGAGATATGGCAGTTTGGAGATAAGAAACGGTTGAGAAACTCAAAATTTCCGCAGTTCTGATGCTATAAACGCATAACTAGAATGGCCTAGGGGAAAAGTAAAAATACCGTTGTAGTTGGGCGAGTTTCTACGTTCAGATGCAACAGAAATTTTGCGGATTGGTCTATCCGTTCGCAAGATATAGCAGTTTGGATGTAGGAAACGCTTGAGAAACTCAAAATTGTCACAGTTCTGATGCTCGAAACCAATAATTACAACGGCCTAGGGGAAAAGTACGCATACCGTTGTAATCGGGCGAGTTTCTACTTTCAGATGCAACAGAAATTTTGCGGATTGGTCAATCCGTTCGCGAGATGTGGCAGTTTGTAGGTAAGAAACGCTTGAGAAACTCAAAATTTTCGCAGTTCTGATGCTCGAAACGAATAACTAGAACGGCCTAGGGGATAAGCACACATACCATTGTAATCGGGCGAGTTTCTACTTTCAGATGCAACAGAAATTTTGCGGATTGGTCAATCCGTTCCCGAGATATGGCAGTTTGGAGGTAAGAAACGCTTGAGAAACTCAAAATTTGCACAGTTCTGATGCTCGTAACGAATAACTAGAATGGCCTAGGGGAAAAGCACACATACCGTTTCAATTGGGCGAGTTTCTACTTTCAGACGCAACAGAAATTTTGCGGATTGGTCTATCCGTTCGCGAGATATGGCAGTTTGGATGTAAGAAACGGTTGAGAAACTCAAAATTTTCACATTTTTGATGCTCGAAACGAATAACTAGAACGGCCTAGGGTAAAAGCACACATACCGTTTCAATTGGGCGAGTTTCTACTTTCAGATGCAACAGAAATTTTGCGGATTGGTCTATCCGTTCGCGAGATATGGCGGTTTGGAGGTAAGAAACGCTTGAGAAACTCAAAATTTTCACATTTCTGATGCTCGAAACGAATAACTAGAACGGCCTAGGGGAAAAGTACTCATACCGTTGTAATCGGGCGAGTTTCTACGTTCAGATGCAACAGAAATTTTGCGGATTGGTCTATCTGTTCGCGAGATATGGCAGTTTGGAGGTAAGAAACGCTTGAGAAACTCAAAATTTTCACATTTCTGATGTTCGAAACGAATAACTAGAACGGCCTAGGGGAAAAGTACGCATACCGTTGTAATCGGGCGAGATTCTACTTTCAGATACAACAGAAATTTTGCGGATTGGTCATTCCGTTCGCGAGATATGGCAGTTTGGAGGTAAGAAACAATTGAGAAACTCAAAATTTTCGCAGTTCTGATGCTCGAAACGAATAACTAGAACGGCCTGGTGGATAAGCACACATACCATTGTAATCGGGCGAGTTTCTACTTTCAGATGCAACAGAAATTTAGGGATTGGTCAATCCGTTCCCGAGATATGGCAGTTTGGAGGTAAGAAACGCTTGAGAAACTCAAAATTTTCACAGTTCTGATGCTCGTAACGAATAACTAGAATGGCCTAGGGGAAAAGCACACATACCGTTTCAATTGGGCGAGTTTCTACTTTCAGACACAACAGAAATTTTGCGAATTGGTCTATCCGTTCGCGAGACATGGCAGTTTGGAGGTAAGAAACGCTTGAGAAACTCAAAATTTTCGCAGTTCTGATGCTCGACAAGCATAACTAGAACGGCCTAGGGGAAAAGTACGCATACCGTTGTAAACTGGCGAGTTTCTACTTTCAGATACAACAGAAATTTTGCGGATTGGTCTATTCGTTCGCGAGATATAGCAGTTTGGAGGTAAGAAACGCTTGAGAAACTCAAAATGTTCGCAGTTCTGATGCTCGAAACGAATAACCAGAACGGCCTAGGGTAAAAGTACGCATACCGTTGTAATCGGGCGAGTTTCTACTTTCAGATACAAGAGAAATTTTGCGGATTGGTCAAACCGTTCGCGAGATATGGCAGTTTGGAGATAAGAAACGGTTGAGAAACTCAAAATTTCCGCAGTTCTGATGCTATAAACGCATAACTAGAATGGCCTAGGGGAAAAGTACACATACCGTTGTAATTGGGCGAGTTTCTACGTTCAGATGCAACAGAAATTTTGCGGATTGGTCAATCCGTTCCCGAGATATGGCAGTTTGGAGGTAGGAAACGCTTGAGAAACTCAAAATTTTCGCAGTTCTGATGCTCGAAACGAATAACTAGAACGGCCTAGGGGAAAAGTATGCATACCGTTGTAATCGGGCCAGTTTCTACTTTCAGATGCAACAGAAATTTTGCGGATTGGTCATTCCGTTCGCGAGATATGGCAGTTTGGAGGTAAGAAACAGTTGAGAAACTCAAAATTTTCGCAGTTCTGATGCTCGAAACGAATAACTAGAACGGCCTAGGGGAAAAGTACGCATACCGTTGTAATCGGGCGGGTTTCTACTTTCAGATGCAACAGAAATTTTGCGGATTGGTCTATCCGTTCGCGAGATATAGCAGTTTGGAGGTAAGAAACGCTTGAGAAACTCAAAATGTTCGCAGTTCTGATGCTCGAAACGAATAACCAGAACGGCCTAGGGTAAAAGTACGCATACCGTTGTAATCGGGCGAGTTTCTACTTTCAGATACAACAGAAATTTTGCGGATTGGTCAAACCGTTCGCGAGATATGGCAGTTTGGAGGTAAGAAACGCTTGAGAAACTCAAAATTTTCGCAGTTCTGATGCTCGAAACGAATAACTAGAACGGCCTAGGGTAAAAGCACACATACCGTTTCAATTGGGCGAGTTTCTACTTTCAGATGCAACAGAAATTTTGCGGATTGGTCTATCCGTTCGCGAGATATGGCGGTTTGGAGGTAAGAAACGCTTGAGAAACTCAAAATTTTCGCATTTCTGATGCTCGAAACGAATAACTAGAACGGCCTAGGGGAAAAGTACTCATACCGTTGTAATCGGGCGAGTTTCTACGTTCAGATGCAACAGAAATTTTGCGGATTGGTCTATCTGTTCGCGAGATATGGCAGTTTGGAGGTAAGAAACGCTTGAGAATCTCAAAATTTTCACATTTCTGATGTTCGAAACGAATAACTAGAACGGCCTAGGGGAAAAGTACGCATACCGTTGTAATCGGGCGAGATTCTACTTTCAGATACAACAGAAATTTTGCGGATTGGTCATTCCGTTCGCGAGATATGGCAGTTTGGAGGTAAGAAACAATTGAGAAACTCAAAATTTTCGCAGTTCTGATGCTCGAAACGAATAACTAGAACGGCCTGGTGGATAAGCACACATACCATTGTAATCGGGCGAGTTTCTACTTTCAGATGCAACAGAAATTTAGGGATTGGTCAATCCGTTCCCGAGATATGGCAGTTTGGAGGTAAGAAACGCTTGAGAAACTCAAAATTTTCACAGTTCTGATGCTCGTAACGAATAACTAGAATGGCCTAGGGGAAAAGCACACATACCGTTTCAATTGGGCGAGTTTCTACTTTCAGACACAACAGAAATTTTGCGAATTGGTCTATCCGTTCGCGAGACATGGCAGTTTGGAGGTAAGAAACGCTTGAGAAACTCAAAATTTTCGCAGTTCTGATGCTCGACAAGCATAACTAGAACGGCCTAGGGGAAAAGTACGCATACCGTTGTAAACTGGCGAGTTTCTACTTTCAGATACAACAGAAATTTTGCGGATTGGTCTATCCGTTCGCAAGATATAGCAGTTTGGATGTAGGAAACGCTTGAGAAACTCAAAATTGTCACAGTTCTGATGCTCGAAACCAATAACTACAACGGCCTAGGGGAAAAGTACGCATACCGTTGTAATCGGGCGAGTTTCTACTTTCAGATGCAACAGAAATTTTGCGGATTGGTCAATCCGTTCGCGAGATGTGGCAGTTTGTAGGTAAGAAACGCTTGAGAAACTCAAAATTTTCGCAGTTCTGATGCTCGAAACGAATAACTAGAACGGCCTAGGGGATAAGCACACATACCATTGTAATCGGGCGAGTTTCTACTTTCAGATGCAACAGAAATTTTGCGGATTGGTCAATCCGTTCCCGAGATATGGCAGTTTGGAGGTAAGAAACGCTTGAGAAACTCAAAATTTGCACAGTTCTGATGCTCGTAACGAATAACTAGAATGGCCTAGGGGAAAAGCACACATACCGTTTCAATTGGGCGAGTTTCTACTTTCAGACGCAACAGAAATTTTGCGGATTGGTCTATCCGTTCGCGAGATATGGCAGTTTGGATGTAAGAAACGGTTGAGAAACTCAAAATTTTCACATTTTTGATGCTCGAAACGAATAACTAGAACGGCCTAGGGTAAAAGCACACATACCGTTTCAATTGGGCGAGTTTCTACTTTCAGATGCAACAGAAATTTTGCGGATTGGTCTATCCGTTCGCGAGATATGGCGGTTTGGAGGTAAGAAACGCTTGAGAAACTCAAAATTTTCACATTTCTGATGTTCGAAACGAATAACTAGAACGGCCTAGGGGAAAAGTACGCATACCGTTGTAATCGGGCGAGATTCTACTTTCAGATACAACAGAAATTTTGCGGATTGGTCATTCCGTTCGCGAGATATGGCAGTTTGGAGGTAAGAAACAATTGAGAAACTCAAAATTTTCGCAGTTCTGATGCTCGAAACGAATAACTAGAACGGCCTGGTGGATAAGCACACATACCATTGTAATCGGGCGAGTTTCTACTTTCAGATGCAACAGAAATTTAGGGATTGGTCAATCCGTTCCCGAGATATGGCAGTTTGGAGATAAGAAACGGTTGAGAAACTCAAAATTTCCGCAGTTCTGATGCTATAAACGCATAACTAGAATGGCCTAGGGGAAAAGTACGCATACCGTTGTAATCGGGCCAGTTTCTACTTTCAGATGCAACAGAAATTTTGCGGATTGGTCATTCCGTTCGCGAGATATG
Organism: Ptiloglossa arizonensis; assembly: GCF_051014685.1. Classification (NCBI taxonomy): domain Eukaryota; kingdom Metazoa; phylum Arthropoda; class Insecta; order Hymenoptera; family Colletidae; genus Ptiloglossa; species Ptiloglossa arizonensis. Next base: position 662,027 of record NW_027478640.1, on the reverse strand, counting down.
GCAGTTTGGAGGTAGGAAACGCTTGAGAAACTCAAAATTTTCGCAGTTCTGATGCTCGAAACGAATAACTAGAACGGCCTAGGGGAAAAGTACGCATACCGTTGTAATCGGGCCAGTTTCTACTTTCAGATGCAACAGAAATTTTGCGGATTGGTCATTCCGTTCGCGAGATATGGCAGTTTGGAGGTAAGAAACAGTTGAGAAACTCAAAATTTTCGCAGTTCTGATGCTCGAAACGAATAACTAGAACGGCCTAGGGGAAAAGGACGCATACCGTTGTAATCGGGCGGGTTTCTACTTTCAGATGCAACAGAAATTTTGCGGATTGGTCTATCCGTTCGCGAGATATAGCAGTTTGGAGGTAAGAAACGCTTGAGAAACTCAAAATGTTCGCAGTTCTGATGCTCGAAACTAATAACCAGAACGGCCTAGGGTAAAAGTACGCATACCGTTGTAATCGGGCGAGTTTCTACTTTCAGATACAACAGAAATTTTGCGGATTGGTCAAACCGTTCGCGAGATATGGCAGTTTGGAGGTAAGAAACGCTTGAGAAACTCAAAATTTTCGCAGTTCTGATGCTCGAAACGAATAACTAGAACGGCCTAGGGGAAAAGTACGCATACCGTTGTAATCGGGCAAGTTTCTACTTTTAGATGCAACAGAAATTTTGCGGATTGGTCAATCCGTTCGCGAGATATGGCAGTTTGGAGGTAGGAAACGCTTGAGAAACTCAAAATTTTCAAAATTTTGATGCTCGAAACGAATAACTAGAATGGCCTAGGGTAAAAGCACACATACCGTTGCAATTGGGCGAGTTTCTACTTTCAGATGCAACAGAAATTTTGCGGATTGGTCAATCCGTTCGCGAGATGTGGCAGTTTGTAGGTAAGAAACGCTTGAGAAACTCAAAATTTTCGCGGTTCTGATGCTCGGAACGAATAACTAGAACGGCCTAGGGGAAAAGTACGCATACCGTTGTAATCGGGCGGGTTTCTACTTACAGATGCAACAGAAATTTTGCGGATTGGTCAATCCGTTCGCGAGATATGGCAGTTTGGATGTAGGAAACGCTTGAGAAGCTCAAAATTGTCACAGTTCTGATGCTCGAAACCAATAACTACAACGGCCTAGGGGAAAAGTACGCATACCGTTGTAATCGGGCGAGTTTCTACTTTCAGATGCAACAGAAATTTTGCGCATTGGTCAATCCGTTCGCGAGATGTGGCAGTTTGTAGGTAAGAAACGCTTGAGAAACTCAAAATTTTCGCAGTTCTGATGCTCGAAACGAATAACCAGAACGGCCTAGGGTAAAAGTACGCATACCGTTGTAATCGGGCGAGTTTCTACTTTCAGATACAACAGAAATTTTGCGGATTGGTCAAACTGTTCGCGAGATATGGCAGTTTGGAGATAAGAAACGGTTGAGAAACTCAAAATTTCCGCAGTTCTGATGCTATAAACGCATAACTAGAATGGTCTAGGGGAAAAGTAAAAATACCGTTGTAGTTGGGCGAGTTTCTACGTTCAGATGCAACAGAAATTTTGCGGATTGGTCTATCCGTTCGCAAGATATAGCAGTTTGGATGTAGGAAACGCTTGAGAAACTCAAAATTGTCACAGTTCTGATGCTCGAAACCAATAACTACAACGGCCTAGGGGAAAAGTACGCATACCGTTGTAATCGGGCGAGTTTCTACTTTCAGATGCAACAGAAATTTTGCGGATTGGTCAATCCGTTCGCGAGATGTGGCAGTTTGTAGGTAAGAAACGCTTGAGAAACTCAAAATTTTCGCAGTTCTGATGCTCGAAACGAATAACTAGAACGGCCTAGGGGATAAGCACACATACCATTGTAATCGGGCGAGTTTCTACTTTCAGATGCAACAGAAATTTAGGGATTGGTCAATCCGTTCCCGAGATATGGCAGTTTGGAGGTAAGAAACGCTTGAGAAACTCAAAATTTTCACAGTTCTGATGCTCGTAACGAATAACTAGAATGGCCTAGGGGAAAAGCACACATACCGTTTCAATTGGGCGAGTTTCTACTTTCAGACACAACAGAAATTTTGCGAATTGGTCTATCCGTTCGCGAGACATGGCAGTTTGGAGGTAAGAAACGCTTGAGAAACTCAAAATTTTCGCAGTTCTGATGCTCGACAAGCATAACTAGAACGGCCTAGGGGAAAAGTACGCATACCGTTGTAAACTGGCGAGTTTCTACTTTCAGATACAACAGAAATTTTGCGGATTGGTCTATCCGTTCGCAAGATATAGCAGTTTGGATGTAGGAAACGCTTGAGAAACTCAAAATTGTCACAGTTCTGATGCTCGAAACCAATAACTACAACGGCCTAGGGGAAAAGTACGCATACCGTTGTAATCGGGCGAGTTTCTACTTTCAGATGCAACAGAAATTTTGCGGATTGGTCAATCCGTTCGCGAGATGTGGCAGTTTGTAGGTAAGAAACGCTTGAGAAACTCAAAATTTTCGCAGTTCTGATGCTCGAAACGAATAACTAGAACGGCCTAGGGGATAAGCACACATACCATTGTAATCGGGCGAGTTTCTACTTTCAGATGCAACAGTAATTTTGCGGATTGGTCAATCCGTTCCCGAGATATGGCAGTTTGGAGGTAAGAAACGCTTGAGAAACTCAAAATTTGCACAGTTCTGATGCTCGTAACGAATAACTAGAATGGCCTAGGGGAAAAGCACACATACCGTTTCAATTGGGCGAGTTTCTACTTTCAGACGCAACAGAAATTTTGCGGATTGGTCTATCCGTTCGCGAGATATGGCGGTTTGGAGGTAAGAAACGCTTGAGAAACTCAAAATTTTCACATTTCTGATGCTCGAAACGAATAACTAGAACGGCCTAGGGGAAAAGTACTCATACCGTTGTAATCGGGCGAGTTTCTACGTTCAGATGCAACAGAAATTTTGCGGATTGGTCTATCTGTTCGCGAGATATGGCAGTTTGGAGGTAAGAAACGCTTGAGAAACTCAAAATTTTCACATTTCTGATGTTCGAAACGAATAACTAGAACGGCCTAGGGGAAAAGTACGCATACCGTTGTAATCGGGCGAGATTCTACTTTCAGATACAACAGAAATTTTGCGGATTGGTCATTCCGTTCGCGAGATATGGCAGTTTGGAGGTAAGAAACAATTGAGAAACTCAAAATTTTCGCAGTTCTGATGCTCGAAACGAATAACTAGAACGGCCTAGGGGAAAAGTACGCATACCGTTGTAATCGGGCCAGTTTCTACTTTCAGATGCAACAGAAATTTTGCGGATTGGTCATTCCGTTCGCGAGATATGGCAGTTTGGAGGTAAGAAACAGTTGAGAAACTCAAAATTTTCGCAGTTCTGATGCTCGAAACGAATAACTAGAACGGCCTAGGGGAAAAGTACGCATACCGTTGTAATCGGGCGGGTTTCTACTTTCAGATGCAACAGAAATTTTGCGGATTGGTCTATCCGTTCGCGAGATATAGCAGTTTGGAGGTAAGAAACGCTTGAGAAACTCAAAATGTTCGCAGTTCTGATGCTCGAAACGAATAACCAGAACGGCCTAGGGTAAAAGTACGCATACCGTTGTAATCGGGCGAGTTTCTACTTTCAGATACAACAGAAATTTTGCGGATAGGTCAAACCGTTCGCGAGATATGGCAGTTTGGAGGTAAGAAACGCTTGAGAAACTCAAAATTTTCGCAGTTCTGATGCTCGAAACGAATAACTAGAACGGCCTAGGGGAAAAGTACGCATACCGTTGTAATCGGGCAAGTTTCTACTTTTAGATGCAACAGAAATTTTGCGGATTGGTCAATCCGTTCGCGAGATATGGCAGTTTGGAGGTAGGAAACGCTTGAGAAACTCAAAATTTTCAAAATTTTGATGCTCGAAACGAATAACTAGAATGGCCTAGGGTAAAAGCACACATACCGTTGCAATTGGGCGAGTTTCTACTTTCAGATGCAACAGAAATTTTGCGGATTGGTCAATCCGTTCGCGAGATGTGGCAGTTTGTAGGTAAGAAACGCTTGAGAAACTCAAAATTTTCGCGGTTCTGATGCTCGGAACGAATAACTAGAACGGCCTAGGGGAAAAGTACGCATACCGTTGTAATCGGGCGGGTTTCTACTTTCAGATGCAACAGAAATTTTGCGGATTGGTCAATCCGTTCGCGAGATATGGCAGTTTGGATGTAGGAAACGCTTGAGAAACTCAAAATTGTCACAGTTCTGATGCTCGAAACCAATAACTACAACGGCCTAGGGGAAAAGTACGCATACCGTTGTAATCGGGCGAGTTTCTACTTTCAGATGCAACAGAAATTTTGCGCATTGGTCAATCCGTTCGCGAGATGTGGCAGTTTGTAGGTAAGAAACGCTTGAGAAACTCAAAATTTTCGCAGTTCTGATGCTCGAAACGAATAACCAGAACGGCCTAGGGTAAAAGTACGCATACCGTTGTAATCGGGCGGGTTTCTACTTTCAGATGCAACAGAAATTTTGCGGATTGGTCAATCCGTTCGCGAGATATGGCAGTTTGGATGTAGGAAACGCTTGAGAAACTCAAAATTGTCACAGTTCTGATGCTCGAAACCAATAACTACAACGGCCTAGGGGAAAAGTACGCATACCGTTGTAATCGGGCGAGTTTCTACTTTCAGATACAACAGAAATTTTGCGGATTGGTCAAACCGTTCGCGAGATATGGCAGTTTGGAGGTAAGAAACGCTTGAGAAACTCAAAATTTTCGCAGTTCTGATGCTCGAAACGAATAACTAGAACGGCCTAGGGGAAAAGTACGCATACCGTTGTAATCGGGCAAGTTTCTACGTTCAGATGCAACAGAAATTTTGCGGATTGGTCTATCCGTTCGCAAGATATAGCAGTTTGGATGTAGGAAACGCTTGAGAAACTCAAAATTGTCACAGTTCTGATGCTCGAAACCAATAACTACAACGGCCTAGGGGAAAAGTACGCATACCGTTGTAATCGGGCGAGTTTCTACTTTCAGATGCAACAGAAATTTTGCGGATTGGTCAATCCGTTCGCGAGATGTGGCAGTTTGTAGGTAAGAAACGCTTGAGAAACTCAAAATTTTCGCGGTTCTGATGCTCGAAACGAATAACTAGAACGGCCTAGGGGATAAGCACACATACCATTGTAATCGGGCGAGTTTCTACTTTCAGATGCAACAGAAATTTAGGGATTGGTCAATCCGTTCCCGAGATATGGCAGTTTGGAGGTAAGAAACGCTTGAGAAACTCAAAATTTTCACAGTTCTGATGCTCGTAACGAATAACTAGAATGGCCTAGGGGAAAAGCACACATACCGTTTCAATTGGGCGAGTTTCTACTTTCAGACACAACAGAAATTTTGCGAATTGGTCTATCCGTTCGCGAGACATGGCAGTTTGGAGGTAAGAAACGCTTGAGAAACTCAAAATTTTCGCAGTTCTGATGCTCGACAAGCATAACTAGAACGGCCTAGGGGAAAAGTACGCATACCGTTGTAAACTGGCGAGTTTCTACTTTCAGATACAACAGAAATTTTGCGGATTGGTCTATTCGTTCGCGAGATATAGCAGTTTGGAGGTAAGAAACGCTTGAGAAACGCAAAATGTTCGCAGTGCTGATGCTCGAAACGAATAACCAGAACGGCCTAGGGTAAGAGTACGCATACCGTTGTAATCGGGCGAGTTTCTACTTTCAGATACAAGAGAAATTTTGCGGATTGGTCAAACCGTTCGCGAGATATGGCAGTTTGGAGATAAGAAACGGTTGAGAAACTCAAAATTTCCGCAGTTCTGATGCTATAAACGCATAACTAGAATGGCCTAGGGGAAAAGGACACATACCGTTGTAATTGGGCGAGTTTCTACGTTCAGATGCAACAGAAATTTTGCGGATTGGTCAATCCGTTCGCGAGATATGGCAGTTTGGAGGTAGGAAACGCTTGAGAAACTCAAAATTTTCGCAGTTCTGATGCTCGAAACGAATAACTAGAACGGCCTAGGGGAAAAGTACGCATACCGTTGTAATCGGGCCAGTTTCTACTTTCAGATGCAACAGAAATTTTGCGGATTGGTCATTCCGTTCGCGAGATATGGCAGTTTGGAGGTAAGAAACAGTTGAGAAACTCAAAATTTTCGCAGTTCTGATGCTCGAAACGAATAACTAGAACGGCCTAGGGGAAGAGTACGCATACCGTTGTAATCGGGCGGGTTTCTACTTTCAGATGCAACAGAAATTTTGCGGATTGGTCTATCCGTTCGCGAGATATAGCAGTTTGGAGGTAAGAAACGCTTGAGAAACTCAAAATGTTCGCAGTTCTGATGCTCGAAACGAATAACCAGAACGGCCTAGGGTAAAAGTACGCATACCGTTGTAATCGGGCGAGTTTCTACTTTCAGATACAACAGAAATTTTGCGGATTGGTCAAACCGTTCGCGAGATATGGCAGTTTGGAGGTAAGAAACGCTTGAGAAACTCAAAATTTTCGCAGTTCTGATGCTCGAAACGAATAACTAGAACGGCCTAGGGGAAAAGTACGCATACCGTTGTAATCGGGCAAGTTTCTACTTTCAGATGCAACAGAAATTTTGCGGATTGGTCAATCCGTTCGCGAGATGTGGCAGTTTGTAGGTAAGAAACGGTTGAGAAACTCAAAATTTCCGCAGTTCTGATGCTATAAACGCATAACTAGAATGGTCTAGGGGAAAAGTAAAAATACCGTTGTAGTTGGGCGAGTTTCTACGTTCAGATGCAACAGAAATTTTGCGGATTGGTCTATCCGTTCGCAAGATATAGCAGTTTGGATGTAGGAAACGCTTGAGAAACTCAAAATTGTCACAGTTCTGATGCTCGAAACCAATAACTACAACGGCCTAGGGAAAAGTACGCATACCGTTGTAATCGGGCGAGTTTCTACTTTCAGATGCAACAGAAATTTTGCGGATTGGTCAATCCGTTCGCGAGATGTGGCAGTTTGTAGGTAAGAAACGCTTGAGAAACTCAAAATTTTCGCAGTTCTGATGCTCGAAACGAATAACTAGAACGGCCTAGGGGATAAGCACACATACCATTGTAATCGGGCGAGTTTCTACTTTCAGATGCAACAGAAATTTTGCGGATTGGTCAATCCGTTCCCGAGATATGGCAGTTTGGAGGTAAGAAACGCTTGAGAAACTCAAAATTTTCACATTTCTGATGTTCGAAACGAATAACTAGAACGGCCTAGGGGAAAAGTACGCATACCGTTGTAATCGGGCGAGATTCTACTTTCAGATACAACAGAAATTTTGCGGATTGGTCATTCCGTTCGCGAGATATGGCAGTTTGGAGGTAAGAAACAATTGAGAAACTCAAAATTTTCGCAGTTCTGATGCTCGAAACGAATAACTAGAACGGCCTGGTGGATAAGCACACATACCATTGTAATCGGGCGAGTTTCTACTTTCAGATGCAACAGAAATTTAGGGATTGGTCAATCCGTTCCCGAGATATGGCAGTTTGGAGGTAAGAAACGCTTGAGAAACTCAAAATTTTCACAGTTCTGATGCTCGTAACGAATAACTAGAATGGCCTAGGGGAAAAGCACACATACCGTTTCAATTGGGCGAGTTTCTACTTTCAGACACAACAGAAATTTTGCGAATTGGTCTATCCGTTCGCGAGACATGGCAGTTTGGAGGTAAGAAACGCTTGAGAAACTCAAAATTTTCGCAGTTCTGATGCTCGACAAGCATAACTAGAACGGCCTAGGGGAAAAGTACGCATACCGTTGTAAACTGGCGAGTTTCTACTTTCAGATACAACAGAAATTTTGCGGATTGGTCTATTCGTTCGCGAGATATAGCAGTTTGGAGGTAAGAAACGCTTGAGAAACTCAAAATGTTCGCAGTTCTGATGCTCGAAACGAATAACCAGAACGGCCTAGGGTAAAAGTACGCATACCGTTGTAATCGGGCGAGTTTCTACTTTCAGATACAAGAGAAATTTTGCGGATTGGTCAAACCGTTCGCGAGATATGGCAGTTTGGAGATAAGAAACGGTTGAGAAACTCAAAATTTCCGCAGTTCTGATGCTATAAACGCATAACTAGAATGGCCTAGGGGAAAAGTACACATACCGTTGTAATTGGGCGAGTTTCTACGTTCAGATACAACATAAATTTTGCGGATTGGTCAAACCGTTCGCGAGATATGGCAGTTTGGAGGTAAGAAACGCTTGAGAAACTCAAAATTTTCACAGTTCTGATGCTCGTAACGAATAACTAGAATGGCCTAGTGGAAAAGCACACATACCGTTTCAATTGGGCGAGTTTCTACTATCAGACACAACAGAAATTTTGCGAATTGGTCTATCCGTTCGCGAGACATGGCAGTTTGGAGGTAAGAAACGCTTGAGAAACTCAAAATTTTCGCAGTTCTGATGCTCGACAAGCATAACTAGAACGGCCTAGGGGAAAAGTACGCATACCGTTGTAAACTGGCGAGTTTCTACTTTCAGATACAACAGAAATTTTGCGGATTGGTCTATCCGTTCGCGAGATATAGCAGTTTGGAGGTAAGAAACGCTTGAGAAACTCAAAATGTTCGCAGTTCTGATGCTCGAAACGAATAACCAGAACGGCCTAGGGTAAAAGTACGCATACCGTTGTAATCGGGCGAGTTTCTACTTTCAGATGCAACAGAAATTTTGCGGATTGGACAATCCGTTCGCGAGATGTGGCAGTTTGTATGTAAGAAACGCTTGAGAAACTCAAAATTTTCGCAGTTCTGATACTCGAAACGAATAACTAGAACGGCCTAGGGGATAAGCACACATACCATTGTAATCGGGCGAGTTTCTACTTTCAGGTGCAACAGAAATTTTGCGGATTGGTCAAACCGTTCGCGAGATATGGCAGTTTGGAGATAAGAAAGGGTTGAGAAGCTCAAAATTTCCGCAGTTCTGATGCTCTAAACGAATAACTAGAATGGCCTAGGGGAAAAGTACACATACCGTTGTAATTGGGCGAGTATCTACTTTCAGATTCAACAGAAATTTTGCGGATTGGTCTATCCGTTCGCGAGATATGGCAGTTTGGAGGTAAGAAACGCTTGAGAAACTCAAAATTTTCGCAGTTCTGATGCTCGAAACGAATAACTAGAACGGCCTAGGGGATAAGTACACATACCATTGTAATCGGGCGAGTTTCTACTTTCAGGTGCAACAGAAATTTTGCGGATTGGTCAAACCGTTCACGAGATATGGCAGTTTGGAGATAAGAAACGGTTGAGAAGCTCAAAATTTCCGCAGTTCTGATGCTCTAAACGAATAACTAGAATGGCCTAGGGGAAAAGTACACATACCGTTGTAATTGGGCGAGTGTCTAGGTTCAGATGCAATAGAAATTTTGCAGATTGGACAATCCATTCCCGAGGTGTGGCAATTTGTAGATAAGAAACGCTTGAGAAACTCAAAATTTTCGCAGTTCTGATGCTCGAAACGAATAACTAGAACGGCCTAGGGGATAAGCACACATACCATTGTAATCGGGCGAGTTTCTACTTTCAGATGCAACAGAAATTTTGCGGATTGGTCAATCCGTTCCCGAGATATAGCAGTTTGGAGGTAAGAAACGCTTGAGAAACTCAAAATGTTCGCAGTTCTGATGCTCGAAACGAATAACCAGAACGGCCTAGGGTAAAAGTACGCATACCGTTGTAAACGGGCGAGTTTCTACTTTCAGATACAACAGAAATTTTCCGGATTGGTCAAACCGTTCGCGAGATATGGCAGTTTGGAGATAAGAAACGGTTGAGAAACTCAAAATTTCCGCAGTTCTGATGCTATAAACGCATAACTAGAATGGCCTAGGGGAAGAGTACACATACCGTTGTAATTGGGCGAGTTTCTACGTTCAGATGCAACAGAAATTTTGCGGATTGGTCAATCCGTTCGCGAGATGTGGCAGTTTGTAGGTAAGAAACGCTTGAGAAACTCAAACTTTTCGCAGTTCTGATGCTCGAAACGAATAACTAGAACGGCCTAGGGGAAAAGTACGCATACCGTTGTAATCGGGCGAGTTTCTACTTTCAGATGCAACAGAAATTTTGCGGATTGGTCAATCCGTTCGCGAGATATGGCAGTATGGATGTAGGAAACGCTTGAGAAACTCAAAATTGTCACAGTTCTGATGCTCGAAACGAATAACTACAACGGCCTAGGGGAAAAGTACGCATGCCGTTGTAATCGGGCGAGTTTCTACTTTCAGATGCAACAGAAATTTTGCGGATTGGTCAATCCGTTCGCGAGATGTGGCAGTTTGTAGGTAAGAAACGCTTGAGAAGCTCAAAATTTCCGCAGTTCTGATGCTCTAAACGAATAACTAGAATGGCCTAGGGGAAAAGTACACATACCGTTGTAATTGGGCGAGTATCTACTTTAAGATTCAACAGAAATTTTGCGGATTGGTCTATCCGTTCGCGAGATATGGCAGTTTGGAGGTAAGAAACGCTTGAGAAACTCAAAATTTTCGCAGTTCTGATGCTCGAAACGAATAACTAGAACGGCCTAGGGGATAAGTACACATACCATTGTAATCGGGCGAGTTTCTACTTTCAGGTGCAACAGAAATTTTGCGGATTGGTCAAACCGTTCACGAGATATGGCAGTTTGGAGATAAGAAACGGTTGAGAAGCTCAAAATTACCGCAGTTCTGATGCTCCAAACGAATAACTAGAATGGCCTAGGGGAAAAGTACACATACCGTTGTAATTGGGCGAGTTTCTAGGTTCAGATGCAATAGAAATTTTGCAGATTGGATAATCCATTCGCGAGATGTGGCAGTTTGTAGCTAAGAAACGCTTGAGAAACTCAAAATTTTCGCAGTTCTGATGCTCGAAACGAATAACTAGAACGGCCTAGGGGAAAAGTACGCATACCGTTGTAATCGGGCGAGTTTCTACATTCAGATGCAACAGAAATTTTGCGGATTGGTCATTCCGTTCGCGAGATATGGCAGTTTGGAGGTAAGAAACAGTTGAGAAACTCAAAATTTTCGCAGTTCTGATGCTCGAAACGAATAACTAGAACGGCCTAGGGGATAAGCACACATACCATTGTAATCGGGCGAGTTTCTACTTTCAGATGCAACAGAAATTTTGCCGATTGGTCAATCCGTTCCCGAGATATGGCAGTTTGGAGGTAAGAAACGCTTGAGAAACTCAAAATTTTCACAGTTCTGATGCTTGTAACGAATAACTAGAATGGCCTAGGGGAAATGCACACATACCGTTTCAATTGGGCGAGTTTCTACTTTCAGACGCAACAGAAATTTTGCGGATTGGTCTATCCGTTCGCGAGATATGGCAGTTTGGAGGTAAGAAACGCTTGAGAAACTCAAAATTTTCACATTTTTGATGCTCGAAACGAATAACTAGAACGGCCTAGGGGAAAAGTACTCACACCGTTGTAATCGGGCGAGTATCTACTTTCAGATTCAACAGAAATTTTGCGGATTGGTCTATCCGTTCGCGAGATATGGCAGTTTGGAGGTATGAAACGCTTGAGAAACTCAAAATTTTCGCAGTTCTGATGCTCGAAACGAATAACTAGAATGGCCTAGGGTAAAAGCACACATACCGTTGCAATTGGGCGAGTTTCTACTTTCAGATGCAACAGAAATTTTGCGGATTGGTCTATCCGTTCGCGAGATATAGCAGTTTGGAGGTAAGAAACGCTTGAGAAACTCAAAATGTTCGCAGTTCTGATGCTCGAAACGAATAACCAGAACGGCCTAGGGTAAAAGTACGCATACCGTTGTAATCGGGCGAGTTTCTACTTTCAGATACAACAGAAATTTTGCGGATTGGTCAAACCGTTCGCGACATATGGCAGTTTGGAGATAAGAAACGGTTGAGAAACTCAAAATTTCCGCAGTTCTGATGCTATAAACGCATAACTAGAATGGCCTAGGGGAAAAGTACACATACCGTTGTAATCGGACGAGTTTCTACTTTCAGATGCAAGAGAAACTTTGCGGATTGGTCAATCCGTTCGCGAGACATGGCTGTTTGGAGGTAAGAAACGCTTGGGAGACTCAACATTTTCGCTGTTCTGATGCTCGACAAGCATAACTAGAACGGCCTAGGGGAAAAGTACGCATACCGTTGTAAACTGGCGAGTTTCTACTTTCAGAGGCAACAGAAATTTTGCGGATTGGTCAATCCGTTCGCGAGATATGGCAGTTTGGAGGTAGGAAACGCTTGAGAAACTCAAAATTTTCGCAGTTCTGATGCTCGAAACGAATAACTAGAACGGCCTAGGGGAAAAGTACGCATACCGTTGTAATCGGGCCAGTTTCTACTTTCAGATGCAACAGAAATTTTGCGGATTGGTCAATCCGTTCGCGAGATATGGCAGTTTGGATGTAGGAAACGCTTGAGAAACTCAAAATTGTCACAGTTCTGATGCTCGAAACCAATAACTACAACTGCCTAGGGGAAAAGTACGCATACCGTTGTAATCGGGCGAGTTTCTACTTTCAGATGCAACAGAAATTTTGCGGATTCGTCAATCCGTTCGCGAGATATGGCAGTTTGGAGGTAGGAATCGCTTGAGAAACTCAAAATTTTCGCAGTTCTGATGCTCGAAACGAATAACTAGAACGGCCTAGGGTAAAAGTACGCATACCGTTGTAATCGGGCGAGTTTCTACTTTCAGATACAACAGAAATTTTGCGGATTGGTCAAACCGTTCGCGAGATATGGCAGTTTGGAGATAAGAAACGGTTGAGCAACCCAAAATTTCCGCAGTTCTGCTGCTCTAAACGAATAACTAGAATGGCCTAGGGGAGAAGTACACATACCGTTGTAATTGGGCGAGTTTCTACGTTCAGATGCAACAGAAATTTTGCGGATTGGTCAATCCGTTCGCGAGATGTGGCAGTTTGTAGGTAAGAAACGCTTGAGAAACTCAAAATTTTCGCAGTTCTGATGCTCGAAACGAATAACTAGAATGGCCTAGGGTAAAAGCACACATACCGTTGCAATTGGGCGAGTTTCTACTTTCAGATGCAACAGAAATTTTGCGGATTGGTCTATCCGTTCGCGAGATATAGCAGTTTGGAGGTAAGAAACGCTTGAGAAACTCAAAATTTTCGCAGTTCTGATGCTATGAACGCATAACTAGAATGGCCTAGGGGAAAAGTACACATACCGTTGTAATTGGGCGAGTTTCTACGTTCAGATGCAACAGAAATTTTGCGGATTGGTCAATCCGTTCGTGAGATGTGGCAGTTTGTAGGTAAGAAACGCTTGAGAAACTCAAAATTTTCGCAGTTCTGATGCTCGAAACGAATAACTAGAATGGCCTAGGGGAAAAGCACACATACCGTTGCAATTGGGCGAGTTTCTACTTTCAGATGCAACAGAAATTTTGCGGATTGGTCTATCCGTTCGCGAGATATAGCAGTTTGGAGGTAAGAAACGCTTGAGAAACTCAAAATTTTTGCAGTTCTGATGGTCGAAACGAATAACTAGAATGGCCTAGGGTAAAAGCACACATACCGTTGTAATCGGGCGAGTATCTACTTTCAGATTCGACAGAAATTTTGCGGATTGGTCTATCTGTTCGCGAGATATGGCAGTTTGGAGGTAAGAAACGCTTGAGAAACTCAAAATTTTCGCAGTTCTGATGCTCGAAACGAATAACTAGAACGGCCTAGGGGATAAGTACACATACCATTGTAATCGGGCGTGTTTCTACTTTCAGATGCAACAGAAATTTTGCGGATTGGTCAAACCGTTCGCGAGATATGGCAGTTTGGAGATAAGAAACGGTTGAGCAACCCAAAATTTCCGCAGTTCTGCTGCCCTAAACGAATAACTAGAATGGCCTAGGGGAAAAGTACACATACCGTTGTAATTGGGCCAGTTTCTAGGTTCAGATGCAATAGAAATTTTGCAGATTGGTCAATCCATTCGCGAGATGTGGCAGTTTGTAGGTAAGAAACGCTTGAGAAACTCAAAATTTTCGCTGTTCTGATGCTCGAAACGAATAACTAGAACGGCCTAGGGGAAAAGTACGCATACCGTTGTAATCGGGCGAGTTTCTACTTTCAGATGCAACAGAAATTTTGCGGATTGGTCATTCCGTTCGCGAGATATGGCAGTTTGGATGTAAGAAACAATTGAGAAACTCAAAATTTTCGCAGTTCTGATGCTCGAAACGAATAACTAGAACGGCCTAGCGGAAAAGTACAAATACCGTTGTAATTGGGCGAGTTTCTACGTTCAGATGCAACAGAAATTTTGCGGATTGGTCTATCCGTTCGCGAGATATAGCAGTTTGGATGTAGGAAACGCTTGAGAAACTCAAAATTGTCACAGTTCTGATGCTCGAAACCAATAACTAGAACGGCCTAGGGGAAAAGTACGCATACCGTTGTAATCGGGCGAGTTTCTACTTTCAGATGCAACAGAAATTTTGCGGATTGGTCAATCCGTTCGCGAGATGTGGCAGTTTGGAGGTAAGAAAAGCTTGAGAAACTCAAAATTTTTGCAGTTCTGATGCTCGAAACGAATAACCAGAACGGCCTAGGGTAAAAGTACGCATACCGTTGTAATCGGGCGAGTTTCTACTTTCAGATGCAACAGAAATGTTGCGGATTGGTCATTCCGTTCGCGAGATATGGCAGTTTGGATGTAAGAAACAATTGAGAAACTCAAAATTTTCGCAGTTCTGATGCTCGAAACGAATAACTAGAACGGCCTAGGGGAAAAGTACAAATACCGTTGTAATTGGGCGAGTTTCTACGTTCAGATGCAACAGAAATTTTGCGGATTGGTCTATCCGTTCGCGAGATATAGCAGTTTGGATGTAGGAAACGCTTGAGAAACTCAAAATTGTCACAGTTCTGATGCTCGAAACCAATAACTAGAACGGCCTAGGGGAAAAGTACGCATACCCTTGTAATCGGGCGAGTTTCTACTTTCAGATGCAACAGAAATTTTGCGGATTGGTCAATCCGTTCGCGAGATGTGGCAGTTTGGAGGTAAGAAAAGCTTGAGAAACTCAAAATTTTTGCAGTTCTGATGCTCGAAACGAATAACCAGAACGGCCTAGGGTAAAAGTACGCATACCGTTGTAATCGGGCGAGTTTCTACTTTCAGATGCAACAGAAATGTTGCGGATTGGTCATTCCGTTCGCGAGATATGGCAGTTTGGATGTAAGAAACGCTTGAGAAACTCAAAATGTTCGCAGTTCTGATGCTCGAAACGAATAACTAGAACGGCCTAGGGGAAAAGTACAAATACCGTTGTAATTGGGCGAGTTTCTACGTTCAGATGCAACAGAAATTTTGCGGATTGGTCTATCCGTTCGCGAGATATAGCAGTTTGGATGTAGGAAACGCTTGAGAAACTCAAAATTGTCACAGTTCTGATGCTCGAAACCAATAACTAGAACGGCCTAGGGGAAAAGTACGCATACCCTTGTAATCGGGCGAGTTTCTACTTTCAGATGCAACAGAAATTTTGCGGATTGGTCAATCCGTTCGCGAGATGTGGCAGTTTGGAGGTAAGAAAAGCTTGAGAAACTCAAAATTTTCGCAGTTCTGATGCTCGAAACGAATAACCAGAACGGCCTAGGGTAAAAGTACGCATACCGTTGTAATCGGGCGAGTTTCTACTTTCAGATACAACAGAAATTTTAGGATTGGTCAAACCGTTCGCGTGATATGGCAGTTTGGAGATAAGAAACGGTTGAGAAACTCAAAATTTCCGCAGTTCTGATGCTATAAGCGCATAACTAGAATGGCCTAGGGGAAAAGTACACATACCGTTGTAATTGGGCGAGTTTCTACGTTCAGATGCAACAGAAATTTTGCGGATTGGTCAATCCGTTCGCGAGATGTGGCAGTTTGCAGGTAAGAAACGCTTGAGAAACTCAAAATTTTCGCAGTTCTGATGCTATAAGCGCATAACTAGAATGGCCTAGGGGAAAAGTACACATACCGTTGTAATTGGGCGAGTTTCTACGTTCAGATGCAACAGAAATTTTGCGGATTGGTCAATCCGTTCGCGAGATGTGGCAGTTTGTAGGTAAGAAACGCTTGAGAAACTCAAAATTTTCGCAGTTCTAATGCTCGAGACGAATAACTAGAATGGCCTAGGGGAAAACTGCACATACCGTTGTAATCGGACGAGTTTCTACTTTCAGATGCAAGAGAAACTTTGCGGATTGGTCAATCCGTTCGCGAGACATGGCTGTTTGGAGGTAAGAAACGCTTGGGAGACTCAACATTTTCGCTGTTCTGATGCTCGACAAGCATAACTAGAACGGCCTAGGGGAAAAGTACGCATACCGTTGTAAACTGGCGAGTTTCTACTTTCAGATGCAACAGAAATTTTGCGGATTGGTCAATCCGTTCGCGAGATATGGCAGTTTGGAGGTAGGAAACGCTTGAGAAACTCAAAATTTTCGCAGTTCTGATGCTCGAAACGAATAACTAGAACGGCCTAGGGGAAAAGTACGCATACCGTTGTAATCGGGCCAGTTTCTACTTTCAGATGCAACAGAAATTTTGCGGATTGGTCAATCCGTTCGCGAGATATGGCAGTTTGGATGCAGGAAACGCTTGAGAAACTCAAAATTGTCACAGTTCTGATGATCGAAACCAATAACTACAACTGCCTAGGGGAAAAGTACGCATACCGTTGTAATCGGGCGAGTTTCTACTTTCAGATGCAACAGAAATTTTGCGGATTCGTCAATCCGTTCGCGAGATATGGCAGTTTGGAGGTAGGAAACGCTTGAGAATCTCAAAATTTTCGCAGTTCTGATGCTCGAAACGAATAACTAGAACGGCCTAGGGTAAAAGTACGCATACCGTTGTAATCGGGCGAGTTTCTACTTTCAGATACAACAGAAATTTTGCGGATTGGTCAAACCGTTCGCGAGATATGGCAGTTTGGAGATAAGAAACGGTTGAGCAACCCAAAATTTCCGCAGTTCTGCTGCTCTAAACGAATAACTAGAATGGCCTAGGGTAAAAGCACACATACCGTTGTAATCGGGCGAGTATCTACTTTCAGATTCAACAGAAATTTTGCGGATTGGTCTATCTGTTCGCGAGATATGGCAGTTTGGAGGTAAGAAACGCTTGAGAAACTCAAAATTTTCGCAGTTCTGATGCTCGAAACGAATAACTAGAACGGCCTAGGGGATAAGTACACATACCATTGTAATCGGGCGTGTTTCTACTTTCAGATGCAACAGAAATTTTGCGGATTGGTCAAACCGTTCGCGAGATATGGCAGTTTGGAGATAAGAAACGGTTGAGCAACCCAAAATTTCCGCAGTTCTGCTGCTCTAAACGAATAACTAGAATGGCCTAGGGGAAAAGTACACATACCGTTGTAATTGGGCCAGTTTCTAGGTTCAGATGCAATAGAAATTTTGCAGATTGGTCAATCCATTCGCGAGATGTGGCAGTTTGTAGGTAAGAAACGCTTGAGAAACTCAAAATTTTCGCAGTTCTGATGCTCGAAACGAATAACTAGAATGGCCTAGGGGAAAAGCACACATACCGTTGCAATTGGGCGAGTTTCTACTTTCAGATGCAACAGAAATTTTGCGGATTGGTCTATCTGTTCGCGAGATATGGCAGTTTGGAGGTAAGAAACGCTTGAGAAACTCAAAATTTTCGCAGTTCTGATGCTCGAAACGAATAACTAGAATGGCCTAGGGTAAAAGCACACATACCGTTGCAATTGGGCGAGTTTCTACTTTCAGATGCAACAGAAATTTTGCGGATTGGTCTATCCGTTCGCGAGATATAGCAGTTTGGAGGTAAGAAACGCTTGAGAAACTCAAAATTTTCGCAGTTCTGATGCTATGAACGCATAACTAGAATGGCCTAGGGGAAAAGTACACATACCGTTGTAATTGGGCGAGTTTCTACGTTCAGATGCAACAGAAATTTTGCGGATTGGTCAATCCGTTCGTGAGATGTGGCAGTTTGTAGGTAAGAAACGCTTGAGAAACTCAAAATTTTCGCAGTTCTGATGCTCGAAACGAATAACTAGAATGGCCTAGGGGAAAAGCACACATACCGTTGCAATTGGGCGAGTTTCTACTTTCAGATGCAACAGAAATTTTGCGGATTGGTCTATCCGTTCGCGAGATATAGCAGTTTGGAGGTAAGAAACGCTTGAGAAACTCAAAATTTTTGCAGTTCTGATGGTCGAAACGAATAACTAGAATGGCCTAGGGTAAAAGCACACATACCGTTGTAATCGGGCGAGTATCTACTTTCAGATTCAACAGAAATTTTGCGGATTGGTCTATCTGTTCGCGAGATATGGCAGTTTGGAGGTAAGAAACGCTTGAGAAACTCAAAATTTTCGCAGTTCTGATGCTCGAAACGAATAACTAGAACGGCCTAGGGGATAAGTACACATACCATTGTAATCGGGCGTGTTTCTACTTTCAGATGCAACAGAAATTTTGCGGATTGGTCAAACCGTTCGCGAGATATGGCAGTTTGGAGATAAGAAACGGTTGAGCAACCCAAAATTTCCGCAGTTCTGCTGCCCTAAACGAATAACTAGAATGGCCTAGGGGAAAAGTACACATACCGTTGTAATTGGGCCAGTTTCTAGGTTCAGATGCAATAGAAATTTTGCAGATTGGTCAATCCATTCGCGAGATGTGGCAGTTTGTAGGTAAGAAACGCTTGAGAAACTCAAAATTTTCGCTGTTCTGATGCTCGAAACGAATAACTAGAACGGCCTAGGGGAAAAGTACGCATACCGTTGTAATCGGGCGAGTTTCTACTTTCAGATGCAACAGAAATTTTGCGGATTGGTCATTCCGTTCGCGAGATATGGCAGTTTGGATGTAAGAAACAATTGAGAAACTCAAAATTTTCGCAGTTCTGATGCTCGAAACGAATAACTAGAACGGCCTAGCGGAAAAGTACAAATACCGTTGTAATTGGGCGAGTTTCTACGTTCAGATGCAACAGAAATTTTGCGGATTGGTCTATCCGTTCGCGAGATATAGCAGTTTGGATGTAGGAAACGCTTGAGAAACTCAAAATTGTCACAGTTCTGATGCTCGAAACCAATAACTAGAACGGCCTAGGGGAAAAGTACGCATACCGTTGTAATCGGGCGAGTTTCTACTTTCAGATGCAACAGAAATTTTGCGGATTGGTCAATCCGTTCGCGAGATGTGGCAGTTTGGAGGTAAGAAAAGCTTGAGAAACTCAAAATTTTTGCAGTTCTGATGCTCGAAACGAATAACCAGAACGGCCTAGGGTAAAAGTACGCATACCGTTGTAATCGGGCGAGTTTCTACTTTCAGATGCAACAGAAATGTTGCGGATTGGTCATTCCGTTCGCGAGATATGGCAGTTTGGATGTAAGAAACAATTGAGAAACTCAAAATTTTCGCAGTTCTGATGCTCGAAACGAATAACTAGAACGGCCTAGGGGAAAAGTACAAATACCGTTGTAATTGGGCGAGTTTCTACGTTCAGATGCAACAGAAATTTTGCGGATTGGTCTATCCGTTCGCGAGATATAGCAGTTTGGATGTAGGAAACGCTTGAGAAACTCAAAATTGTCACAGTTCTGATGCTCGAAACCAATAACTAGAACGGCCTAGGGGAAAAGTACGCATACCCTTGTAATCGGGCGAGTTTCTACTTTCAGATGCAACAGAAATTTTGCGGATTGGTCAATCCGTTCGCGAGATGTGGCAGTTTGGAGGTAAGAAAAGCTTGAGAAACTCAAAATTTTCGCAGTTCTGATGCTCGAAACGAATAACCAGAACGGCCTAGGGTAAAAGTACGCATACCGTTGTAATCGGGCGAGTTTCTACTTTCAGATACAACAGAAATTTTAGGATTGGTCAAACCGTTCGCGTGATATGGCAGTTTGGAGATAAGAAACGGTTGAGAAACTCAAAATTTCCGCAGTTCTGATGCTATAAGCGCATAACTAGAATGGCCTAGGGGAAAAGTACACATACCGTTGTAATTGGGCGAGTTTCTACGTTCAGATGCAACAGAAATTTTGCGGATTGGTCAATCCGTTCGCGAGATGTGGCAGTTTGCAGGTAAGAAACGCTTGAGAAACTCAAAATTTTCGCAGTTCTGATGCTATAAGCGCATAACTAGAATGGCCTAGGGGAAAAGTACACATACCGTTGTAATTGGGCGAGTTTCTACGTTCAGATGCAACAGAAATTTTGCGGATTGGTCAATCCGTTCGCGAGATGTGGCAGTTTGTAGGTAAGAAACGCTTGAGAAACTCAAAATTTTCGCAGTTCTAATGCTCGAGACGAATAACTAGAATGGCCTAGGGGAAAACTGCACATACCGTTGTAATCGGACGAGTTTCTACTTTCAGATGCAAGAGAAACTTTGCGGATTGGTCAATCCGTTCGCGAGACATGGCTGTTTGGAGGTAAGAAACGCTTGGGAGACTCAACATTTTCGCTGTTCTGATGCTCGACAAGCATAACTAGAACGGCCTAGGGGAAAAGTACGCATACCGTTGTAAACTGGCGAGTTTCTACTTTCAGATGCAACAGAAATTTTGCGGATTGGTCAATCCGTTCGCGAGATATGGCAGTTTGGAGGTAGGAAACGCTTGAGAAACTCAAAATTTTCGCAGTTCTGATGCTCGAAACGAATAACTAGAACGGCCTAGGGGAAAAGTACGCATACCGTTGTAATCGGGCCAGTTTCTACTTTCAGATGCAACAGAAATTTTGCGGATTGGTCAATCCGTTCGCGAGATATGGCAGTTTGGATGCAGGAAACGCTTGAGAAACTCAAAATTGTCACAGTTCTGATGATCGAAACCAATAACTACAACTGCCTAGGGGAAAAGTACGCATACCGTTGTAATCGGGCGAGTTTCTACTTTCAGATGCAACAGAAATTTTGCGGATTCGTCAATCCGTTCGCGAGATATGGCAGTTTGGAGGTAGGAAACGCTTGAGAAACTCAAAATTTTCGCAGTTCTGATGCTCGAAACGAATAACTAGAACGGCCTAGGGTAAAAGTACGCATACCGTTGTAATCGGGCGAGTTTCTACTTTCAGATACAACAGAAATTTTGCGGATTGGTCAAACCGTTCGCGAGATATGGCAGTTTGGAGATAAGAAACGGTTGAGCAACCCAAAATTTCCGCAGTTCTGCTGCTCTAAACGAATAACTAGAATGGCCTAGGGTAAAAGCACACATACCGTTGTAATCGGGCGAGTATCTACTTTCAGATTCAACAGAAATTTTGCGGATTGGTCTATCTGTTCGCGAGATATGGCAGTTTGGAGGTAAGAAACGCTTGAGAAACTCAAAATTTTCGCAGTTCTGATGCTCGAAACGAATAACTAGAACGGCCTAGGGGATAAGTACACATACCATTGTAATCGGGCGTGTTTCTACTTTCAGATGCAACAGAAATTTTGCGGATTGGTCAAACCGTTCGCGAGATATGGCAGTTTGGAGATAAGAAACGGTTGAGCAACCCAAAATTTCCGCAGTTCTGCTGCTCTAAACGAATAACTAGAATGGCCTAGGGGAAAAGTACACATACCGTTGTAATTGGGCCAGTTTCTAGGTTCAGATGCAATAGAAATTTTGCAGATTGGTCAATCCATTCGCGAGATGTGGCAGTTTGTAGGTAAGAAACGCTTGAGAAACTCAAAATTTTCGCTGTTCTGATGCTCGAAACGAATAACTAGAACGGCCTAGGGGAAAAGTACGCATACCGTTGTAATCGGGCGAGTTTCTACTTTCAGATGCAACAGAAATTTTGCGGATTGGTCATTCCGTTCGCGAGATATGGCAGTTTGGATGTAAGAAACAATTGAGAAACTCAAAATTTTCGCATTTCTGATGCTCGAAACGAATAACTAGAACGGCCTAGGGGAAAAGTACAAATACCGTTGTAATTGGGCGAGTTTCTACGTTCAGATGCAACAGAAATTTTGCGGATTGGTCTATCCGTTCGCGAGATATAGCAGTTTGGATGTAGGAAACGCTTGAGAAACTCAAAATTGTCACAGTTCTGATGCTCGAAACCAATAACTAGAACGGCCTAGGGGAAAAGTACGCATACCGTTGTAATCGGGCGTGTTTCTACTTTCAGATGTAACAGAAATTTTGCGGATTGGTCAATCCGTTCGCGAGATGTGGCAGTTTGGAGGTAAGAAAAGCTTGAGAAACTCAAAATTTTCGCAGTTCTGATGCTCGAAACGAATAACCAGAACGGCCTAGGGTAAAAGTACGCATACCGTTGTAATCGGGCGAGTTTCTACTTTCAGATGCAACAGAAATGTTGCGGATTGGTCATTCCGTTCGCGAGATATGGCAGTTTGGATGTAAGAAACAATTGAGAAACTCAAAATTTTCGCAGTTCTGATGCTCGAAACGAATAACTAGAACGGCCTAGGGGAAAAGTACAAATACCGTTGTAATTGGGCGAGTTTCTACGTTCAGATGCAACAGAAATTTTGCGGATTGGTCTATCCGTTCGCGAGATATAGCAGTTTGGATGTAGGAAACGCTTGAGAAACTCAAAATTGTCACAGTTCTGATGCTCGAAACCAATAACTAGAACGGCCTAGGGGAAAAGTACGCATACCGTTGTAATCGGGCGAGTTTCTACTTTCAGATGCAACAGAAATTTTGCGGATTGGTCAATCCGTTCGCGAGATGTGGCAGTTTGGAGGTAAGAAAAGCTTGAGAAACTCAAAATTTTCGCAGTTCTGATGCTCGAAACGAATAACCAGAACGGCCTAGGGTAAAAGTACGCATACCGTTGTAATCGGGCGAGTTTCTACTTTCAGATACAACAGAAATTTTAGGATTGGTCAAACCGTTCGCGTGATATGGCAGTTTGGAGATAAGGAACGGTTGAGAAACTCAAAATTTCCGCAGTTCTGATGCTATAAGCGCATAACTAGAATGGCCTAGGGGAAAAGTACACATACCGTTGTAATTGGGCGAGTTTCTACGTTCAGATGCAACAGAAATTTTGCGGATTGGTCAATCCGTTCGCGAGATGTGGCAGTTTGCAGGTAAGAAACGCTTGAGAAACTCAAAATTTTCGCAGTTCTGATGCTATAAGCGCATAACTAGAATGGCCTAGGGGAAAAGTACACATACCGTTGTAATTGGGCGAGTTTCTACGTTCAGATGCAACAGAAATTTTGCGGATTGGTCAATCCGTTCGCGAGATGTGGCAGTTTGTAGGTAAGAAACGCTTGAGAAACTCAAAATTTTCGCAGTTCTAATGCTCGAGACGAATAACTAGAATGGCCTAGGGGAAAACTGCACATACCGTTGTAATCGGACGAGTTTCTACTTTCAGATGCAAGAGAAACTTTGCGGATTGGTCAATCCGTTCGCGAGACATGGCTGTTTGGAGGTAAGAAACGCTTGGGAGACTCAACATTTTCGCTGTTCTGATGCTCGACAAGCATAACTAGAACGGCCTAGGGGAAAAGTACGCATACCGTTGTAAACTGGCGAGTTTCTACTTTCAGATGCAACAGAAATTTTGCGGATTGGTCAATCCGTTCGCGAGATATGGCAGTTTGGAGGTAGGAAACGCTTGAGAAACTCAAAATTTTCGCAGTTCTGATGCTCGAAACGAATAACTAGAACGGCCTAGGGGAAAAGTACGCATACCGTTGTAATCGGGCCAGTTTCTACTTTCAGATGCAACAGAAATTTTGCGGATTGGTCAATCCGTTCGCGAGATATGGCAGTTTGGATGCAGGAAACGCTTGAGAAACTCAAAATTGTCACAGTTCTGATGATCGAAACCAATAACTACAACTGCCTAGGGGAAAAGTACGCATACCGTTGTAATCGGGCGAGTTTCTACTTTCAGATGCAACAGAAATTTTGCGGATTCGTCAATCCGTTCGCGAGATATGGCAGTTTGGAGGTAGGAAACGCTTGAGAAACTCAAAATTTTCGCAGTTCTGATGCTCGAAACGAATAACTAGAACGGCCTAGGGTAAAAGTACGCATACCGTTGTAATCGGGCGAGTTTCTACTTTCAGATACAACAGAAATTTTGCGGATTGGTCAAACCGTTCGCGAGATATGGCAGTTTGGAGATAAGAAACGGTTGAGCAACCCAAAATTTCCGCAGTTCTGCTGCTCTAAACGAATAACTAGAATGGCCTAGGGTAAAAGCACACATACCGTTGTAATCGGGCGAGTATCTACTTTCAGATTCAACAGAAATTTTGCGGATTGGTCTATCTGTTCGCGAGATATGGCAGTTTGGAGGTAAGAAACGCTTGAGAAACTCAAAATTTTCGCAGTTCTGATGCTCGAAACGAATAACTAGAACGGCCTAGGGGATAAGTACACATACCATTGTAATCGGGCGTGTTTCTACTTTCAGATGCAACAGAAATTTTGCGGATTGGTCAAACCGTTCGCGAGATATGGCAGTTTGGAGATAAGAAACGGTTGAGCAACCCAAAATTTCCGCAGTTCTGCTGCTCTAAACGAATAACTAGAATGGCCTAGGGGAAAAGTACACATACCGTTGTAATTGGGCCAGTTTCTAGGTTCAGATGCAATAGAAATTTTGCAGATTGGTCAATCCATTCGCGAGATGTGGCAGTTTGTAGGTAAGAAACGCTTGAGAAACTCAAAATTTTCGCTGTTCTGATGCTCGAAACGAATAACTAGAACGGCCTAGGGGAAAAGTACGCATACCGTTGTAATCGGGCGAGTTTCTACTTTCAGATGCAACAGAAATTTTGCGGATTGGTCATTCCGTTCGCGAGATATGGCAGTTTGGATGTAAGAAACAATTGAGAAACTCAAAATTTTCGCATTTCTGATGCTCGAAACGAATAACTAGAACGGCCTAGGGGAAAAGTACAAATACCGTTGTAATTGGGCGAGTTTCTACGTTCAGATGCAACAGAAATTTTGCGGATTGGTCTATCCGTTCGCGAGATATAGCAGTTTGGATGTAGGAAACGCTTGAGAAACTCAAAATTGTCACAGTTCTGATGCTCGAAACCAATAACTAGAACGGCCTAGGGGAAAAGTACGCATACCGTTGTAATCGGGCGTGTTTCTACTTTCAGATGTAACAGAAATTTTGCGGATTGGTCAATCCGTTCGCGAGATGTGGCAGTTTGGAGGTAAGAAAAGCTTGAGAAACTCAAAATTTTCGCAGTTCTGATGCTCGAAACGAATAACCAGAACGGCCTAGGGTAAAAGTACGCATACCGTTGTAATCGGGCGAGTTTCTACTTTCAGATGCAACAGAAATGTTGCGGATTGGTCATTCCGTTCGCGAGATATGGCAGTTTGGATGTAAGAAACAATTGAGAAACTCAAAATTTTCGCAGTTCTGATGCTCGAAACGAATAACTAGAACGGCCTAGGGGAAAAGTACAAATACCGTTGTAATTGGGCGAGTTTCTACGTTCAGATGCAACAGAAATTTTGCGGATTGGTCTATCCGTTCGCGAGATATAGCAGTTTGGATGTAGGAAACGCTTGAGAAACTCAAAATTGTCACAGTTCTGATGCTCGAAACCAATAACTAGAACGGCCTAGGGGAAAAGTACGCATACCGTTGTAATCGGGCGAGTTTCTACTTTCAGATGCAACAGAAATTTTGCGGATTGGTCAATCCGTTCGCGAGATGTGGCAGTTTGGAGGTAAGAAAAGCTTGAGAAACTCAAAATTTTCGCAGTTCTGATGCTCGAAACGAATAACCAGAACGGCCTAGGGTAAAAGTACGCATACCGTTGTAATCGGGCGAGTTTCTACTTTCAGATACAACAGAAATTTTAGGATTGGTCAAACCGTTCGCGTGATATGGCAGTTTGGAGATAAGGAACGGTTGAGAAACTCAAAATTTCCGCAGTTCTGATGCTATAAGCGCATAACTAGAATGGCCTAGGGGAAAAGTACACATACCGTTGTAATTGGGCGAGTTTCTACGTTCAGATGCAACAGAAATTTTGCGGATTGGTCAATCCGTTCGCGAGATGTGGCAGTTTGCAGGTAAGAAACGCTTGAGAAACTCAAAATTTTCGCAGTTCTGATGCTATAAGCGCATAACTAGAATGGCCTAGGGGAAAAGTACACATACCGTTGTAATTGGGCGAGTTTCTACGTTCAGATGCAACAGAAATTTTGCGGATTGGTCAATCCGTTCGCGAGATGTGGCAGTTTGTAGGTAAGAAACGCTTGAGAAACTCAAAATTTTCGCAGTTCTAATGCTCGAGACGAATAACTAGAATGGCCTAGGGGAAAACTGCACATACCGTTGTAATCGGACGAGTTTCTACTTTCAGATGCAAGAGAAACTTTGCGGATTGGTCAATCCGTTCGCGAGACATGGCTGTTTGGAGGTAAGAAACGCTTGGGAGACTCAACATTTTCGCTGTTCTGATGCTCGACAAGCATAACTAGAACGGCCTAGGGGAAAAGTACGCATACCGTTGTAAACTGGCGAGTTTCTACTTTCAGATGCAACAGAAATTTTGCGGATTGGTCAATCCGTTCGCGAGATATGGCAGTTTGGAGGTAGGAAACGCTTGAGAAACTCAAAATTTTCGCAGTTCTGATGCTCGAAACGAATAACTAGAACGGCCTAGGGGAAAAGTACGCATACCGTTGTAATCGGGCCAGTTTCTACTTTCAGATGCAACAGAAATTTTGCGGATTGGTCAATCCGTTCGCGAGATATGGCAGTTTGGATGCAGGAAACGCTTGAGAAACTCAAAATTGTCACAGTTCTGATGATCGAAACCAATAACTACAACTGCCTAGGGGAAAAGTACGCATACCGTTGTAATCGGGCGAGTTTCTACTTTCAGATGCAACAGAAATTTTGCGGATTCGTCAATCCGTTCGCGAGATATGGCAGTTTGGAGGTAGGAAACGCTTGAGAAACTCAAAATTTTCGCAGTTCTGATGCTCGAAACGAATAACTAGAACGGCCTAGGGTAAAAGTACGCATACCGTTGTAATCGGGCGAGTTTCTACTTTCAGATACAACAGAAATTTTGCGGATTGGTCAAACCGTTCGCGAGATATGGCAGTTTGGAGATAAGAAACGGTTGAGCAACCCAAAATTTCCGCAGTTCTGCTGCTCTAAACGAATAACTAGAATGGCCTAGGGTAAAAGCACACATACCGTTGTAATCGGGCGAGTATCTACTTTCAGATTCAACAGAAATTTTGCGGATTGGTCTATCTGTTCGCGAGATATGGCAGTTTGGAGGTAAGAAACGCTTGAGAAACTCAAAATTTTCGCAGTTCTGATGCTCGAAACGAATAACTAGAACGGCCTAGGGGATAAGTACACATACCATTGTAATCGGGCGTGTTTCTACTTTCAGATGCAACAGAAATTTTGCGGATTGGTCAAACCGTTCGCGAGATATGGCAGTTTGGAGATAAGAAACGGTTGAGCAACCCAAAATTTCCGCAGTTCTGCTGCTCTAAACGAATAACTAGAATGGCCTAGGGGAAAAGTACACATACCGTTGTAATTGGGCCAGTTTCTAGGTTCAGATGCAATAGAAATTTTGCAGATTGGTCAATC
Organism: Ptiloglossa arizonensis; assembly: GCF_051014685.1. Classification (NCBI taxonomy): domain Eukaryota; kingdom Metazoa; phylum Arthropoda; class Insecta; order Hymenoptera; family Colletidae; genus Ptiloglossa; species Ptiloglossa arizonensis. The sequence continues at coordinate 634,400 of NW_027478640.1, read as the reverse complement.
CATTCGCGAGATGTGGCAGTTTGTAGGTAAGAAACGCTTGAGAAACTCAAAATTTTCGCTGTTCTGATGCTCGAAACGAATAACTAGAACGGCCTAGGGGAAAAGTACGCATACCGTTGTAATCGGGCGAGTTTCTACTTTCAGATGCAACAGAAATTTTGCGGATTGGTCATTCCGTTCGCGAGATATGGCAGTTTGGATGTAAGAAACAATTGAGAAACTCAAAATTTTCGCATTTCTGATGCTCGAAACGAATAACTAGAACGGCCTAGGGGAAAAGTACAAATACCGTTGTAATTGGGCGAGTTTCTACGTTCAGATGCAACAGAAATTTTGCGGATTGGTCTATCCGTTCGCGAGATATAGCAGTTTGGATGTAGGAAACGCTTGAGAAACTCAAAATTGTCACAGTTCTGATGCTCGAAACCAATAACTAGAACGGCCTAGGGGAAAAGTACGCATACCGTTGTAATCGGGCGTGTTTCTACTTTCAGATGTAACAGAAATTTTGCGGATTGGTCAATCCGTTCGCGAGATGTGGCAGTTTGGAGGTAAGAAAAGCTTGAGAAACTCAAAATTTTCGCAGTTCTGATGCTCGAAACGAATAACCAGAACGGCCTAGGGTAAAAGTACGCATACCGTTGTAATCGGGCGAGTTTCTACTTTCAGATGCAACAGAAATGTTGCGGATTGGTCATTCCGTTCGCGAGATATGGCAGTTTGGATGTAAGAAACAATTGAGAAACTCAAAATTTTCGCAGTTCTGATGCTCGAAACGAATAACTAGAACGGCCTAGGGGAAAAGTACAAATACCGTTGTAATTGGGCGAGTTTCTACGTTCAGATGCAACAGAAATTTTGCGGATTGGTCTATCCGTTCGCGAGATATAGCAGTTTGGATGTAGGAAACGCTTGAGAAACTCAAAATTGTCACAGTTCTGATGCTCGAAACCAATAACTAGAACGGCCTAGGGGAAAAGTACGCATACCGTTGTAATCGGGCGAGTTTCTACTTTCAGATGCAACAGAAATTTTGCGGATTGGTCAATCCGTTCGCGAGATGTGGCAGTTTGGAGGTAAGAAAAGCTTGAGAAACTCAAAATTTTCGCAGTTCTGATGCTCGAAACGAATAACCAGAACGGCCTAGGGTAAAAGTACGCATACCGTTGTAATCGGGCGAGTTTCTACTTTCAGATACAACAGAAATTTTAGGATTGGTCAAACCGTTCGCGTGATATGGCAGTTTGGAGATAAGGAACGGTTGAGAAACTCAAAATTTCCGCAGTTCTGATGCTATAAGCGCATAACTAGAATGGCCTAGGGGAAAAGTACACATACCGTTGTAATTGGGCGAGTTTCTACGTTCAGATGCAACAGAAATTTTGCGGATTGGTCAATCCGTTCGCGAGATGTGGCAGTTTGTAGGTAAGAAACGCTTGAGAAACTCAAAATTGTCACAGTTCTGATGCTCGAAACCAATAACTACAACGGCCTAGGGGAAAAGTACGCATACCGTTGTAATCGGGCGAGTTTCTACTTTCAGATGCAACAGAAATTTTGCGGATTGGTCAATCCGTTCGCGAGATATGGCAGTTTGGATGTAGGAAACGCTTGAGAAACTCAAAATTGTCACAGTTCTGATGCTCCAAACGAATAACTAGAACGGCCTAGGGGAAAAGTACGCATACCGTTGTAATCGGGCGAGTTTCTACTTTCAGATGCAACAGAAATTTTGCGGATTGGTCATTCCGTTCGCGAGATATGGCAGTTTGGATGTAAGAAACAATTGAGAAACTCAAAATTTTCGCAGTTCTGATGCTCGAAACGAATAACTAGAACGGCCTAGGGGAAAAGTACAAATACCGTTGTAATTGGGCGAGTTTCTACGTTCAGATGCAACAGAAATTTTGCGGATTGGTCTATCCGTTCGCGAGATATAGCAGTTTGGATGTAGGAAACGCTTGAGAAACTCAAAATTGTCACAGTTCTGATGCTCGAAACCAATAACTAGAACGGCCTAGGGGAAAAGTACGCATACCGTTGTAATCGGGCGAGTTTCTACTTTCAGATGCAACAGAAATTTTGCGGATTGGTCAATCCGTTCGCGAGATGTGGCAGTTTGGAGGTAAGAAAAGCTTGAGAAACTCAAAATTTTCGCAGTTCTGATGCTCGAAACGAATAACCAGAACGGCCTAGGGTAAAAGTACGCATACCGTTGTAATCGGGCGAGTTTCTACTTTCAGATGCAACAGAAATGTTGCGGATTGGTCATTCCGTTCGCGAGATATGGCAGTTTGGATGTAAGAAACAATTGAGAAACTCAAAATTTTCGCAGTTCTGATGCTCGAAACGAATAACTAGAACGGCCTAGGGGAAAAGTACAAATACCGTTGTAATTGGGCGAGTTTCTACGTTCAGATGCAACAGAAATTTTGCGGATTGGTCTATCCGTTCGCGAGATATAGCAGTTTGGATGTAGGAAACGCTTGAGAAACTCAAAATTGTCACAGTTCTGATGCTCGAAACCAATAACTAGAACGGCCTAGGGGAAAAGTACGCATACCGTTGTAATCGGGCGAGTTTCTACTTTCAGATGCAACAGAAATTTTGCGGATTGGTCAATCCGTTCGCGAGATGTGGCAGTTTGGAGGTAAGAAAAGCTTGAGAAACTCAAAATTTTCGCAGTTCTGATGCTCGAAACGAATAACCAGAACGGCCTAGGGTAAAAGTACGCATACCGTTGTAATCGGGCGAGTTTCTACTTTCAGATACAACAGAAATTTTAGGATTGGTCAAACCGTTCGCGTGATATGGCAGTTTGGAGATAAGAAACGGTTGAGAAACTCAAAATTTCCGCAGTTCTGATGCTATAAGCGCATAACTAGAATGGCCTAGGGGAAAAGTACACATACCGTTGTAATTGGGCGAGTTTCTACGTTCAGATGCAACAGAAATTTTGCGGATTTGTCAATCCGTTCGCGAGATGTGGCAGTTTGTAGGTAAGAAACGCTTGAGAAACTCAAAATTGTCACAGTTCTGATGCTCGAAACCAATAACTACAACGGCCTAGGGGAAAAGTACGCATACCGTTGTAATCGGGCGAGTTTCTACTTTCAGATGCAACAGAAATTTTGCGGATTGGTCAATCCGTTCGCGAGATATGGCAGTTTGGATGTAGGAAACGCTTGAGAAACTCAAAATTGTCACAGTTCTGATGCTCGAAACCAATAACTACAACGGCCTAGGGGAAAAGTACGCATACCGTTGTAATCGGGCGAGTTTCTACTTTCAGATGCAACAGAAATTTTGCGCATTGGTCAATCCGTTCGCGAGATGTGGCAGTTTGTATGTAAGAAACGCTTGAGAAACTCAAAATTTTCGCAGTTCTGATGCTCGAAACGAATAACTAGAACGGCCTAGGGGAAAAGTACGCATACCGTTGTAATCGGGCAAGTTTCTACTTTTAGATGCAACAGAAATTTTGCGGATTGGTCAATCCGTTCGCGAGATATGGCAGTTTGGAGGTAGGAAACGCTTGAGAAACTCAAAATTTTCAATTTTTTGATGCTCGAAACGAATAACTAGAATGGCCTAGGGTAAAAGCACACATACCGTTGCATTTGGGCGAGTTTCTACTTTCAGATGCAACAGAAATTTTGCGGATTGGTCTATCCGTTCGGGAGATATAGCAGTTTGGAGGTAAGAAACGCTTGAGAAACTCAAAATTTTCGCAGTTCTGATGCTCGAAACGAATAACCAGAACGGCCTAGGGTAAAAGTACGCATACCGTTGTAATCGGGCGAGTTTCTACTTTCAGATACAACAGAAATTTTGCGGATTGGTCAAACCGTTCGCGAGATATGGCAGTTTGGAGATAAGAAACGGTTGAGAAACTCAAAATTTCCGCAGTTCTGATGCTATAAACGCATAACTAGAATGGCCTAGGGGAAAAGTAAAAATACCGTTGTAGTTGGGCGAGTTTCTACGTTCAGATGCAACGGAAATTTTGCGGATTGGTCTATCCGTTCGCGAGATATAGCAGTTTGGATGTAGGAAACGCTTGAGAAACTCAAAATTGTCACAGTTCTGATGCTCGAAACCAATAACTACAACGGCCTAGGGGAAAAGTACGCATACCGTTGTAATCGGGCGAGTTTCTACTTTCAGATGCAACAGAAATTTTGCGGATTGGTCAATCCGTTCGCGAGATGTGGCAGTTTGTAGGTAAGAAACGCATGAGAAACTCAAAATTTTCGCAGTTCTGATGCTCGAAACGAATAACTAGAACGGCCTAGGGGAAAAGTAGGCATACCGTTGTAATCGGGCAAGTTTCTACTTTTAGATGCAACAGAAATTTTGCGGATTGGTCAATCCGTTCGCGAGATATGGCAGTTTGGAGGTAGGAAACGCTTGAGAAACTCAAAATTTTCGCAGTTTTGATGCTCGAAACGAATAACTAGAATGGCCTAGGGGAAACCTGCACATACCGTTGTAATCGGAAGAGTTTCTACTTTCAGATGCAAGAGAAATTTTGCGGATTGGTCAATCCGTTCGCGAGACATGGCAGTTTGGAGGTAAGAAACGCTTGAGAGACTCAACATTTTCGCAGTTCTGATGCTCGACAAGCATAACTAGAACGGCCTAGGGGAAAAGTACGCAAACCGTTGTAAACTGGCGAGTTTCTACTTTCAGATGCAACAGAAATTTTGCGGATTGGTCATTCCGTTCGCGAGATATGGCAGTTTGGAGGTAAGAAACAATTGAGAAACTCAAAATTTTCGCAGTTCTGATGCTCGAAACGAATAACTAGAACGGCCTAGGGGATAAGCACACATACCATTGTAATCGGGCGAGTTTCTACTTTCAGATGCGACAGAAATTTTGCGGATTGGTCAATCCGTTCCCGAGATATGGCAGTTTGGAGGTAAGAAACGCTTGAGAAACTCAAAATTTTCACAGTTCTGATGCTCGTAACGAATAACTAGAATGGCCTAGGGGAAAAGCACACATACCGTTTCAATTGGGCGAGTTTCTACTTTCAGACGCATCAGAAATTTTGCGGATTGGTCTATCCGTTCGCGAGATATGGCAGTTTGGATGTAAGAAACGGTTGAGAAACTCAAAATTTTCACATTTTTGATGCTCGAAACGAATAACTAGAACGGCCTAGGGTAAAAGCAAACATACCGTTTCAATTGGGCGAGTTTCTACTTTCAGATGCAACAGAAATTTTGCGGATTGGTCTATCCGTTCGCGAGATATGGCGGTTTGGAGGTAAGAAACGCTTGAGAAACTCAAAATTTTCACATTTCTGATGCTCGAAACGAATAACTAGAACGGCCTAGGGGAAAAGTACTCATACCGTTGTAATCGGGCGAGTTTCTACGTTCAGATGCAACAGAAATTTTGCGGATTGGTCTATCTGTTCGCGAGATATGGCAGTTTGGAGGTAAGAAACGCTTGAGAAACTCAAAATTTTCACATTTCTGATGCTCGAAACGAATAACTAGAACGGCCTAGGGGAAAAGTACGCATACCGTTGTAATCGGGCGAGTTTCTACTTTCAGATGCAACAGAAATTTAGGGATTGGTCAATCCGTTCCCGAGATATGGCAGTTTGGAGGTAAGAAACGCTTGAGAAACTCAAAATTTTCACAGTTCTGATGCTCGTAACGAATAACTAGAATGGCCTAGGGGAAAAGCACACATACCGTTTCAATTGGGCGAGTTTCTACTTTCAGACACAACAGAAATTTTGCGAATTGGTCTATCCGTTCGCGAGACATGGCAGTTTGGAGGTAAGAAACGCTTGAGAAACTCAAAATTTTCGCAGTTCTGATGCTCGACAAGCATAACTAGAACGGCCTAGGGGAAAAGTACGCATACCGTTGTAAACTGGCGAGTTTCTACTTTCAGATACAACAGAAATTTTGCGGATTGGTCTATCCGTTCGCGAGATATAGCAGTTTGGAGGTAAGAAACGCTTGAGAAACTCAAAATGTTCGCAGATCTGATGCTCGAAACGAATAACCAGAACGGCCTAGGGTAAAAGTACGCATACCGTTGTAATCGGGCGAGTTTCTACTTTCAGATACAAGAGAAATTTTGCGGATTGGTCAAACCGTTCGCGAGATATGGCAGTTTGGAGATAAGAAACGGTTGAGAAACTCAAAATTTCCGCAGTTCTGATGCTATAAACGCATAACTAGAATGGCCTAGGGGAAAAGTACACATACCGTTGTAATTGGGCGAGTTTCTACGTTCAGATGCAACAGAAATTTTGCGGATTGGTCAATCCGTTCCCGAGATATGGCAGTTTGGAGGTAAGAAACGCTTGAGAAACTCAAAATTTTCACAGTTCTGATGCTCGTAACGAATAACTAGAATGGCCTAGGGGAAAAGCACACATACCGTTTCAATTGGGCGAGTTTCTACTTTCAGACGCAACAGAAATTTTGCGGATTGGTCTATCCGTTCGCGAGATATGGCAGTTTGGAGGTAAGAAACGCTTGAGAAACTCAAAATTTTCGCAGTTCTGATGCTCGAAACGAATAACTAGAATGGCCTAGGGTAAAAGCACACAAACCGTTGCAATTGGGCGAGTTTCTACTTTCAGATGCAACAGAAATTTTGCGGATTGGTCTATCCGTTCACGAGATATAGCAGTTTGGAGGTAAGAAACGCTTGAGAAACTCAAAATGTTCGCAGATCTGATGCTCGAAACGAATAACCAGAACGGCCTAGGGTAAAAGTACGCATACCGATGTAATCGGGCGAGCTTCTACTTTCAGATGCAAGAGAAACTTTGCGGATTGGTCAATCCGTTCGCGAGACATGGCTGTTTGGAGGTAAGAAACGCTTGGGAGACTCAACATTTTCGCTGTTCTGATGCTCGACAAGCATAACTAGAACGGCCTAGGGGAAAAGTACGCATACCGTTGTAAACTGGCGAGTTTATACTTTCAGATGCAACAGAAATTTTGCGGATTGGTCAATCCGTTCGCGAGATATGGCAGTTTGGAGGTAGGAAACGCTTGAGAAACTCAAAATTTTCGCAGTTCTGATGCTCGAAACGAATAACTAGAACGGCCTAGGGGAAAAGTACGCACACCGTTGTAATCGGGCCAGTTTCTACTTTCAGATGCAACAGAAATTTTGCGGATTGGTCATTCCGTTCGTGAGATATGGCAGTTTGGAGGTAAGAAACAGTTGAGAAACTCAAAATTTTCGCAGTTCTGATGCTCGAAACGAATAACTAGAACGGCCTAGGGGAAAAGTACGCATACCGTTGTAATCGGGCGAGTTTCTACTTTCAGGTGCAACAGGAATTTTGCGGATTGGTCAATCCTTTCGCGAGATATGTCAGTTTGGAGGTAAGAAACGCTTGAGAAACTCAAAATTTTCGCAGTTCTGATGCTCGAGACGAATAACTAGAATGGCCTAGGGGAAAACTGCACATACCGTTGTAATCGGACGAGTTTCTACTTTCAGATGCAAGAGAAACTTTGCGGATTGGTCAATCCGTTCGCGAGACATGGCTGTTTGGAGGTAAGAAACGCTTGAGAGACTCAACATTTTCGCTGCTCTGATGCTCGACAAGCATAACTAGAACGGCCTAGGGGAAAAGTACGCTTACCGTTGTAAACTGGCGAGTTTCTACTTTCAGATGCAACAGAAATTTTGGGGATTGGTCAATCCGTTCGCGAGATATGGCAGTTTGGAGGTAGGAAACGCTTGAGATACTCAAAATTTTCGCAGTTCTGATGCTCGAAACGAATAACTAGAACGGCCTAGGGGAAAAGTACGCATACCGATGTAATCGGGCGAGCTTCTACTTTCAGATGCAAGAGAAACTTTGCGGATTGATCAATCCGTTCGCGAGACATGGCTGTTTGGAGGTAAGAAACGCTTGGGAGACTCAACATTTTCGCAGTTCTGATGCTCGACAAGCATAACTAGAACGGCCTAGGGGAAAAGTACGCATACCGTTGTAAACTGGCGAGTTTATACTTTCAGATGCAACAGAAATTTTGCGGATTGGTCAATCCGTTCGCGAGATATGGCAGTTTGGAGGTAGGAAACGCTTGAGAAACTCAAAATTTTCGCAGTTCTGATGCTCGAAACGAATAACTAGAACGGCCTAGGGGAAAAGTACGCACACCGTTGTAATCGGGCCAGTTTCTACTTTCAGATGCAACAGAAATTTTGCGGATTGGTCATTCCGTTCGTGAGATATGGCAGTTTGGAGGTAAGAAACAGTTGAGAAACTCAAAATTTTCGCAGTTCTGATGCTCGAAACGAATAACTAGAACGGCCTAGGGGAAAAGTACGCATACCGTTGTAATCGGGCGAGTTTCTACTTTCAGATACAAGAGAAATTTTGCGGATTGGTCAAACCGTTCGCGAGATATGGCAGTTTGGAGATAAGAAACGGTTGAGAAACTCAAAATTTCCGCAGTTCTGATGCTATAAACGCATAACTAGAATGGCCTAGGGGAAAAGTACACATACCGTTGTAATTGGGCGAGTTTCTACGTTCAGATGCAACAGAAATTTTGCGGATTGGTCAATCCGTTCCCGAGATATGGCAGTTTGGAGGTAAGAAACGCTTGAGAAACTCAAAATTTTCACAGTTCTGATGCTCGAAACGAATAACTAGAACGGCCTAGGGGAAAAGTACGCATACCGTTGTAATCGGGCGAGTTTCTACTTTCAGGTGCAACAGGAATTTTGCGGATTGGTCAATCCTTTCGCGAGATATGTCAGTTTGGAGGTAAGAAACGCTTGAGAAACTCAAAATTTTCGCAGTTCTGATGCTCGAGACGAATAACTAGAATGGCCTAGGGGAAAACTGCACATACCGTTGTAATCGGACGAGTTTCTACTTTCAGATGCAAGAGAAACTTTGCGGATTGGTCAATCCGTTCGCGAGACATGGCTGTTTGGAGGTAAGAAACGCTTGAGAGACTCAACATTTTCGCTGCTCTGATGCTCGACAAGCATAACTAGAACGGCCTAGGGGAAAAGTACGCTTACCGTTGTAAACTGGCGAGTTTCTACTTTCAGATGCAACAGAAATTTTGGGGATTGGTCAATCCGTTCGCGAGATATGGCAGTTTGGAGGTAGGAAACGCTTGAGATACTCAAAATTTTCGCAGTTCTGATGCTCGAAACGAATAACTAGAACGGCCTAGGGGAAAAGTACGCATACCGTTGTAATCGGGCCAGTTTCTACTTTCAGATGCAACAGAAATTTTGCGGATTGGTCATTCCGTTCGCGAGATATGGCAGTTTGGAGGTAAGAAACAGTTGAGAAACTCAAAATTTTCGCAGTTCTGATGCTCGAAACGAATAACTAGAACGGCCTAGGGGATAAGCACACATACCATTGTAATCGGGCGAGTTTCTACTTTCAGATGCAACAGAAATTTTGCGGATTGGTCAATCCGTTCCCGAGATATGGCAGTTTGGAGGTAAGAAACGCTTGAGAAACTGAAAATTTTCACAGTTCTGATGCTCGTAACGAATAACTAGAATGGCCTAGGGGAAAAGCACACATACCCTTTCAATTGGGCGAGTTTCTACTTTCAGACGCAATAGAAATTTTGCGGATTGGTCTATCCGTTCGCGAGATATGGCAGTTTGGAGGTAAGAAACGCTTGAGAAACTCAAAATTTTCGCAGTTCTGATGCTCGAAACGAATAACTAGAACGGCCTAGGGGAAAAGTACTCATACCGTTGTAATTGGGCGAGTATCTACTTTCAGATTCAACAGAAATTTTGCGGATTGGTCTGTCCTTTCGCGAGATATGGCAGTTTGGAGGTAAGAAACGCTTGAGAAACTCAAAATGTTCGCAGTTCTGATGCTCGAAACGAATAACCAGAACGGCCTAGGGTAAAAGTACGCATACCGTTGTAATCGGGCGAGTTTCTACTTTCAGATACAACAGAAATTTTGCGGATTGGTCAAACCGATCGCGAGATATGGCAGTTTGGAGATAAGAAACGCTTGAGAAACTCAAAATTTTCGCAGTTCTGATGCTCGAAACGAATAACTAGAACGGCCTAGGGGAAAAGTACGCATACCGTTGTAATCGGGCGAGTTTCTACTTTCAGATGCAACAGAAATTTTGCGGATTGGTCAATCCGTTCGCGAGATATGGCAGTATGGATGTAGGAAACGCTTGAGAAACTCAAAATTGTCACAGTTCTTTTGCTCGAAACGAATAACTACAACGGCCTAGGGGAAAAGTACGCATACCGTTGTAATCGGGCGAGTTTCTACTTTCAGATGCAACAGAAATTTTGCGGATTGGTCAATCCGTTCGCGAGATGTGGCAGTTTGTAGGTAAGAAACGCTTGAGAATCTCAAAATTTTCGCAGTTCTGATGCTGGAAACGAATAACTAGAACGGCCTAGGGGAAAAGTACGCATACCGTTGTAATCGGGCGAGTTTCTACTTTCAGGTGCAACAGGAATTTTGCGGATTGGTCAATCCGTTCGCGAGATATGGCAGTTTGGAGGTAAGAAACGCTTGAGAAACTCAAAATTTTCGCAGTTCTGATGCTCGAGATGAATAACTAGAATGGCCTAGGGGAAAACTGCACATACCGTTGTAATCGGACGAGTTTCTACTTTCAGATGCAAGAGAAACTTTGCGGATTGTTCAATCCGTTCGCGAGACATGGCTGTTTGGAGGTAAGAAACGTTTGAGAGACTCAACATTTTCGCTGTTCTGATGCTCGACAAGCATAACTAGAACGGCCTAGGGGAAATGTACGCATACCGTTGTAAACTGGCGAGTTTCTACTTTCAGATGCGACAGAAATTTTGCGGATTGGTCAATCCGTTCGCGAGATATGGCAGTTTGGAGGTAGGAAACGCTTGAGAAACTCAAAATTTTCGCAGTTCTGATTCTCGAAACGAATAACTAGAACGGCCTAGGGGGAAAGTACGCATACCGTTGTAATCGGGCCAGTTTCTACTTTCAGATGCAACAGAAACTTTGCGGGTTGGTCAATCCGTTCGCGAGATATGGCAGTTTGGAAATAAGAAACGCTTGAGAAACTCAAAATTTTCGCAGTTCTGATGCTCGAGACGAATAACTAGAACTGTCTAGGGGAAAAGTACGCATACCGTTGTAATCGGGCCAGTTTCTACTTTCAGATGCAACAGAAATTTTGCGGATTGGTGAATCCGTTCGCGAGATATGGCTGTTTGGAGGTAAGAAACGGTTGAGAAACTCAAAATTTCCGCGGTTCTGATGCTATAAACGCATAACTAGAATGGCCTAGGGGAAAAGTACACATACCGTTGTAATTGGGCGAGTTTCTACGTTCAGATGCAACAGAAATTTTGCGGATTGGTCAATCCGTTCGCGAGATGTGGCAGTTTGTAGGTAAGAAACGCTTGAGAAACTCAAAATTTTCGCAGTTCTGATGCTCGGAACGAATAACTAGAACGGACTTTGGGAAAAGTACGCATACCGTTGTAATCGGGCGGGTTTCTACTTTCAGATGCAACAGAAATTTTGCGGATTGGTCAATCCGTTCGCGAGATATGGCAGTTTGGATGTAGGAAACGCTTGAGAAACTCAAAATTGTCACAGTTCTGATGCTCGAAACCAATAACTACAACGGCCTAGGGGAAAAGTACGCATACCGTTGTAATCGGGCGAGTTTCTACTTTCAGATGCAACAGAAATTTTGCGCATTGGTCAATCCGTTCGCGAGATGTGGCAGTTTGTAGGTAAGAAACGCTTGAGAAACTCAAAATTTTCGCAGTTCTGATGCTCGAAACGAATAACTAGAACGGCCTAGGGGAAAAGTACGCATACCGTTGTAATCGGGCAAGTTTCTACTTTTAGATGCAACAGAAATTTTGCGGATTGGTCAATCCGTTCGCGAGATATGGCAGTTTGGAGGTAGGAAACGCTTGAGAAACTCAAAATTTTCAAATTTTTGATGCTCGAAACGAATAACTAGAATGGCCTAGGGTAAAAGCACACATACCGTTGCAATTGGGCGAGTTTCTACTTTCAGATGCAACAGAAATTTTGCGGATTGTTGTATCCGTTCGGGAGATATAGCAGTTTGGAGGTAAGAAACGCTTGAGAAACTCAAAATTTTCGCAGTTCTGATGCTCGAAACGAATAACCAGAACGGCCTAGGGTAAAAGTACGCATACCGTTGTAATCGGGCGAGTTTCTACTTTCAGATACAACAGAAATTTTGCGGATTGGTCAAACCGTTCGCGAGATATGGCAGTTTGGAGATAAGAAACGGTTGAGAAACTCAAAATTTCCGCAGTTCTGATGCTATAAACGCATAACTAGAATGGCCTAGGGGAAAAGTAAAAATACCGTTGTAGTTGGGCGAGTTTCTACGTTCAGATGCAACAGAAATTTTGCGGATTGGTCTATCCGTTCGCGAGATATAGCAGTTTGGATGTAGGAAACGCTTGAGAAACTCAAAATTGTCACAGTTCTGATGCTCGAAACCAATAACTACAACGGCCTAGGGGAAAAGTACGCATACCGTTGTAATCGGGCGAGTTTCTACTTTCAGATGCAACAGAAATTTTGCGGATTGGTCAATCCGTTCGCGAGATGTGGCAGTTTGTAGGTAAGAAACGCTTGAGAAACTCAAAATTTTCGCAGTTCTGATGCTCGAAACGAATAACTAGAACGGCCTAGGGGAAAAGTACGCATACCGTTGTAATCGGGCAAGTTTCTACTTTTAGATGCAACAGAAATTTTGCGGATTGGTCAATCCGTTCGCGAGATATGGCAGTTTGGAGGTAGGAAACGCTTGAGAAACTCAAAATTTTCAAATTTTTGATGCTCGAAACGAATAACTAGAATGGCCTAGGGTAAAAGCACACATACCGTTGCAATTGGGCGAGTTTCTACTTTCAGATGCAACAGAAATTTTGCGGATTGGTGTATCCGTTCGGGAGATATAGCAGTTTGGAGGTAAGAAACGCTTGAGAAACTCAAAATTTTCGCAGTTCTCATGCTCGAAACGAATAACCAGAACGGCCTAGGGTAAAAGTACGCATACCGTTGTAATCGGGCGAGTTTCTACTTTCAGATACAACAGAAATTTTGCGGATTGGTCAAACCGTTCGCGAGATATGGCAGTTTGGAGATAAGAAACGGTTGAGAAACTCAAAATTTCCGCAGTTCTGATGCTATAAACGCATAACTAGAATGGCCTAGGGGAAAAGTAAAAATACCGTTGTAGTTGGGCGAGTTTCTACGTTCAGATGCAACAGAAATTTTGCGGATTGGTCTATCCGTTCGCGAGATATAGCAGTTTGGATGTAGGAAACGCTTGAGAAACTCAAAATTGTCACAGTTCTGATGCTCGAAACCAATAACTACAACGGCCTAGGGGAAAAGAACGCATACCGTTGTAATCGGGCGAGTTTCTACTTTCAGATGCAACAGAAATTTTGCGGATTGGTCAATCCGTTCGCGAGATGTGGCAGTTTGTAGGTAAGAAACGCTTGAGAAACTCAAAATTTTCGCAGTTCTGATGCTCGAAACGAATAACTAGAACGGCCTAGGGGAAAAGTACGCATACCGTTGTAATCGGGCAAGTTTCTACTTTTAGATGCAACAGAAATTTTGCGGATTGGTCAATCCGTTCGCGAGATATGGCAGTTTGGAGGTAGGAAACGCTTGAGAAACTCAAAATTTTCGCAGTTTTGATGCCCGAAACGAATAACTAGAATGGCCTAGGGGAAAACTGCACATACCGTTGTAATCGGAAGAGTTTCTACTTTCAGATGCAAGAGAAATTTTGCGGATTGGTCAATCCGTTCGCGAGACATGGCAGTTTGGAGGTAAGAAACGCTTGAGAGACTCAACATTTTCGCAGTTCTGATGCTCGACAAGCATAACTAGAACGGCCTAGGGGAAAAGTACGCAAACCGTTGTAAACTGGCGAGTTTCTACTTTCAGATGCAACAGAAATTTTGCGGATTGGTCATTCCGTTCGCGAGATATGGCAGTTTGGAGGTAAGAAACAATTGAGAAACTCAAAATTTTCACAGTTCTGATGCTCGAAACGAATAACTAGAACGGCCTAGGGGATAAGCACACATACCATTGTAATCGGGCGAGTTTCTACTTTCAGATGCAACAGAAATTTTGCGGATTGGTCAATCCGTTCCCGAGATATGGCAGTTTGGAGGTAAGAAACGCTTGAGAAACTCAAAATTTGCACAGTTCTGATGCTCGTAACGAATAACTAGATTGGCCTAGGGGAAAAGCACACATACCGTTTCAATTGGGCGAGTTTCTACTTTCAGACGCAACAGAAATTTTGCGGATTGGTCTATCCGTTCGCGAGATATGGCAGTTTGGATGTAAGAAACGGTTGAGAAACTCAAAATTTTCACATTTTTGATGCTCGAAACGAATAACTAGAACGGCCTAGGGTAAAAGCACACATACCGTTTCAATTGGGCGAGTTTCTACTTTCAGATGCAACAGAAATTTTGCGGATTGGTCTATCCGTTCGCGAGATATGGCGGTTTGGAGGTAAGAAACGCTTGAGAAACTCAAAATTTTCGCAGTTCTGATGCTCGAAACGAATAACCAGAACGGCCTAGGGTAAAAGTACGCATACCGTTGTAATCGGGCGAGTTTCTACTTTCAGATACAACAGAAATTTTGCGGATTGGTCAAACCGTTCGCGAGATATGGCAGTTTGGAGATAAGAAACGGTTGAGAAACTCAAAATTTCCGCAGTTCTGATGCTATAAACGCATAACTAGAATGGCCTAGGGGAAAAGTAAAAATACCGTTGTAGTTGGGCGAGTTTCTACGTTCAGATGCAACAGAAATTTTGCGGATTGGTCTATCCGTTCGCGAGATATAGCAGTTTGGATGTAGGAAACGCTTGAGAAACTCAAAATTGTCACAGTTCTGATGCTCGAAACCAATAACTACAACGGCCTAGGGGAAAAGTACGCATACCGTTGTAATCGGGCGAGTTTCTACTTTCAGATGCAACAGAAATTTTGCGGATTGGTCAATCCGTTCGCGAGATGTGGCAGTTTGTAGGTAAGAAACGCTTGAGAGACTCAACATTTTCGCAGTTCTGATGCTCGACAAGCATAACTAGAACGGCCTAGGGGAAAAGTACGCAAACCGTTGTAAACTGGCGAGTTTCTACTTTCAGATGCAACAGAAATTTTGCGGATTGGTCATTCCGTTCGCGAGATATGGCAGTTTGGAGGTAAGAAACAATTGAGAAACTCAAAATTTTCGCAGTTCTGATGCTCGAAACGAATAACTAGAACGGCCTAGGGGATAAGCACACATACCATTGTAATCGGGCGAGTTTCTACTTTCAGATGCAACAGAAATTTTGCGGATTGGTCAATCCGTTCCCGAGATATGGCAGTTTGGAGGTAAGAAACGCTTGAGAAACTCAAAATTTGCACAGTTCTGATGCTCGTAACGAATAACTAGAATGGCCTAGGGGAAAAGCACACATACCGTTTCAATTGGGCGAGTTTCTACTTTCAGACGCAACAGAAATTTTGCGGATTGGTCTATCCGTTCGCGAGATATGGCAGTTTGGATGTAAGAAACGGTTGAGAAACTCAAAATTTTCACATTTTTGATGCTCGAAACGAATAACTAGAACGGCCTAGGGTAAAAGCACACATACCGTTTCAATTGGGCGAGTTTCTACTTTCAGATGCAACAGAAATTTTGCGGATTGGTCTATCCGTTCGCGAGATATGGCGGTTTGGAGGTAAGAAACGCTTGAGAAACTCAAAATTTGCACATTTCTGATGCTCGAAACGAATAACTAGAACGGCCTAGGGGAAAAGTACTCATACCGTTGTAATCGGGCGAGTTTCTACGTTCAGATGCAACAGAAATTTTGCGGATTGGTCTATCTGTTCGCGAGATATGGCAGTTTGGAGGTAAGAAACGCTTGAGAAACTCAAAATTTTCACATTTCTGATGTTCGAAACGAATAACTAGAACGGCCTAGGGGAAAAGTACGCATACCGTTGTAATCGGGCGAGATTCTACTTTCAGATACAACAGAAATTTTGCGGATTGGTCATTCCGTTCGCGAGATATGGCAGTTTGGAGGTAAGAAACAATAGAGAAACTCAAAATTTTCGCAGTTCTGATGCTCGAAACGAATAACTAGAACGGCCTGGTGGATAAGCACACATACCATTGTAATCGGGCGAGTTTCTACTTTCAGATGCAACAGAAATTTAGGGATTGGTCAATCCGTTCCCGAGATATGGCAGTTTGGAGGTAAGAAACGCTTGAGAAACTCAAAATTTTCACAGTTCTGATGCTCGTAACGAATAACTAGAATGGCCTAGGGGAAAAGCACACATACCGTTTCAATTGGGCGAGTTTCTACTTTCAGACACAACAGAAATTTTGCGAATTGGTCTATCCGTTCGCGAGACATGGCAGTTTGGAGGTAAGAAACGCTTGAGAAACTCAAAATTTTCGCAGTTCTGATGCTCGACAAGCATAACTAGAACGGCCTAGGGGAAAAGTACGCATACCGTTGTAAACTGGCTAGTTTCTACTTTCAGATACAACAGAAATTTTGCGGATTGGTCTATCCGTTTACGAGATATAGCAGTTTGGAGGTAAGAAACGCTTGAGAAACTCAAAATGTTCGCAGTTCTGATTCTCGAAACGAATAACCAGAACGGCCTAGGGTAAAAGTACGCATACCGTTGTAATCGGGCGAGTTTCTACTTTCAGATACAAGAGAAATTTTGCGGATTGGTCAAACCGTTCGCGAGATATGGCAGTTTGGAGATAAGAAGCGGTTGAGAAACTCAAAATTTCCGCAGTTCTGATGCTATAAATGCATAACTAGAATGGCCTAGGGGAAAAGTACACATACCGTTGTAATTGGGCGAGTTTCTACGTTCAGATGCAACAGAAATTTTGCGGATTGGTCAATCCGTTCGCGAGATATGGCAGTTTGGAGGTAAGAAACAGTTGAGAAACTCAAAATTTTCGCAGTTCTGATGCTCGAAACGAATAACTAGAACGGCCTAGGGGATAAGCACACATACCGTTGTAAACTGGCGAGTTTCTACTTTCAGATACAACAGAAATTTTGCGGATTGGTCTATCCGTTCGCGAGATATAGCAGTTTGGAGGTAAGAAACGCTTGAGAAACTCAAAATGTTCGCAGTTCTGATGCTCGAAACGAATAACCAGAACGGCCTAGGGTAAAAGTACGCATACCGTTGTAATCGGGCGAGTTTCTACTTTCAGATGCAACAGAAATTTTGCGGATTGGTCAATCCGTTCGCGAGATGTGGCAGTTTATAGGTAAGAAACGCCTGAGAAACTCAAACTTTTCGCAGTTCTGATGCTCGAAACGAATAACTAGAACGGCCTAGGGGATGAGCACACATACCATTGTAATCGGGCGAGTTTCTACTTTCAGGTGCAACAGAAATTTTGCGGATTGGTCAAACCGTTCGCGAGATATGGCAGTTTGGAGATAAGAAACGGTTGAGAAGCTCAAAATTTCCGCAGTTCTGATGCTCTAAACGAATAACTAGAATGGCCTAGGGGAAAAGTACACATACCGTTGTAATTGGGCGAGTATCTACTTTCAGATTCAACAGAAATTTTGCGGATTGGTCTATCCGTTCGCGAGATATGGCAGTTTGGAGGTAAGAAACGCTTGAGAAACTCAAAATTTTCGCAGTTCTGATGCTCGAAACGAATAACTAGAACGGCCTAGGGGATAAGTACACATACCATTGTAATCGGGCGAGTTTCTACTTTCAGGTGCAACAGAAATTTTGCGGATTGGTCAAACCGTTCACGAGATATGGCAGTTTGGAGATAAGAAACGGTTGAGAAGCTCAAAATTTCCGCAGTTCTGATGCTCTAAACGAATAACTAGAATGGCCTAGGGGAAAAGTACACATACCGTTGTAATTGGGCGAGTTTCTAGGTTCAGATGCAATAGAAATTTTGCAAATTGGACAATCCATTCGCGAGATGTGGCAGTTTGTAGCTAAGAAACGCTTGAGAAACTCAAAATTTTCGCAGTTCTGATGCTCGAAACGAATAACTAGAACGGCCTAGGGGAAAAGTACGCATAGCGTTGTAATCGGGCGAGTTTCTACTTTCAGATGCAACAGAAATTTTGCGGATTGGTCATTCCGTTCGCGAGATATGGCAGTTTGGAGGTAAGAAACAGTTGAGAAACTCAAAATTTTCGCAGTTCTGATGCTCGAAACGAATAACTAGAACGGCCTAGGGGATAAGCACATATACCATTGTAATCGGGCGAGTTTCTACTTTCAGATGCAACAGAAATTTTGCCGATTGGTCAATCCGTTCCCGAGATATGGCAGTTTGGAGGTAAGAAACGCTTGAGAAACTCAAAATTTTCACAGTTCTGATGCTTGTAACGAATAACTAGAATGGCCTAGGGGAAAAGCACACATACCGTTTCAATTGGGCGAGTTTCTACTTTCAGATACAACAGAAATTTTGCGGATTGGTCTATCCGTTCGCGAGATATAGCAGTTTGGAGGTAAGAAACGCTTGAGAAACTCAAAATGTTCGCAGTTCTGATGCTCGAAACGAATAACCAGAACGGCCTAGGGTAAAAGTACGCATACCGTTGTAATCGGGCGAGTTTCTACTTTCAGATACAAGAGAAATTTTGCGGATTGGTCAAACCGTTCGCGAGATATGGCAGTTTGGAGATAAGAAACGGTTGAGAAACTCAAAATTTCCGCAGTTCTGATGCTATAAACGCATAACTAGAATGGCCTAGGGGAAAAGTGCACATACCGTTGTAATTGGGCGAGTTTCTACGTTCAGATGCAACAGAAATTTTGCGGATTGGTCAATCCGTTCGCGAGATATGGCAGTTTGGAGGTAAGAAACAGTTGAGAAACTCAAAATTTTCGCAGTTCTGATGCTCGAAACGAATAACTAGAACGGCCTAGGGGATAAGCACACATACCATTGTAATCGGGCGAGTTTCTACTTTCAGATGCAACAGAAATTTTGCTGATTGGTCAATCCGTTCCCGAGATATGGCAGTTTGGAGGTAAGAAACGCTTGAGAAACTCAAAATTTTCACAGTTCTGATGCTCGTAACGAATAACTAGAATGGCCTAGGGGAAAAGCACACATACCGTTGCAATTGGGCGAGTTTCTACTTTCAGATGCAACAGAAATTTTGCGGATTGGTCTATCCGTTCGCGAGATATAGCAGTTTGGAGGAAAGAAACGCTTGAGAAACTCAAAATGTTCGCAGTTCTGATGCTCGAAACGAATAACCAGAACGGCCTAGGGTAAAAGTACGCATACCGTTGTAATCGGGCGAGTTTCTACTTTCAGATACAACAGAAATTTTGCGGATTGGTCAAACCGTTCGCGAGATATGGCAGTTTGGAGATAAGAAACGGTTGAGAAACTCAAAATTTCCGCAGTTCTGATGCTATAAACGCATAACTAGAATGGCCTAGGGGAAAAGTACACATACCGTTGTAATTGGGCGAGTTTCTACGTTCAGATGCAACAGAAATTTTGCGGATTGGTCAATCCGTTCGCGAGATGTGGCAGTTTGTAGGTAAGAAACGCTTGAGAAACTCAAAATTTTCGCAGTTCTGATGCCCGAAACGAATAACTAGAACGGCCTAGGGGAAAAGTACGCATACCGTTGTAATCGGGCGAGTTTCTACTTTCAGATGCAACAGAAATTTTGCGGATTGGTCAATCCGTTCGCGAGATATGGCAGTATGGATGTAGGAAACGCTTGAGAAACTCAAAATTGTCACAGTTCTGATGCTCTAAACGAATAACTAGAATAGCCTAGGGGAAAAGTACACATACCGTTGTAATTGGGCGAGTATCTACTTTCAGATTCAACAGAATTTTTGCGGATTGGTCTATCCGTTCGCGAGATATGGCAGTTTGGAGGTAAGAAACGCTTGAGAAACTCAAAATTTTCGCAGTTCTGATGCTCGAAACGAATAACTAGAACGGCCTAGGGGATAAGTACACATACCATTGTAATCGGGCGAGTTTCTACTTTCAGGTGCAACAGAAATTTTGCGGATTGGTCAAACCGTTCACGAGATATGGCAGTTTGGAGATAAGAAACGGTTGAGAAGCTCAAAATTTCAGCAGTTCTGATGCTCTAAACGAATAACTAGAATGGCCTAGGGGAAAAGTACACATACCGTTGTAATTGGGCGAGTTTCTAGGTTCAGATGCAATAGAAATTTTGCAAATTGGACAATCCATTCGCGAGATGTGGCAGTTTGTAGCTAAGAAACGCTTGAGAAACTCAAAATTTTCGCAGTTCTGATGCTCGAAACGAATAACTAGAACGGCCTAGGGGAAAAGTACGCATAGCGTTGTAATCGGGCGAGTTTCTACTTTCAGATGCAACAGAAATTTTGCGGATTGGTCATTCCGTTCGCGAGATATGGCAGTTTGGAGGTAAGAAACAGTTGAGAAACTCAAAATTTTCGCAGTTCTGATGCTCGAAACGAATAACTAGAACGGCCTAGGGGATAAGCACATATACCATTGTAATCGGGCGAGTTTCTACTTTCAGATGCAACAGAAATTTTGCCGATTGGTCAATCCGTTCCCGAGATATGGCAGTTTGGAGGTAAGAAACGCTTGAGAAACTCAAAATTTTCACAGTTCTGATGCTTGTAACGAATAACTAGAATGGCCTAGGGGAAAAGCACACATACCGTTTCAATTGGGCGAGTTTCTACTTTCAGATACAACAGAAATTTTGCGGATTGGTCTATCCGTTCGCGAGATATAGCAGTTTGGAGGTAAGAAACGCTTGAGAAACTCAAAATGTTCGCAGTTCTGATGCTCGAAACGAATAACCAGAACGGCCTAGGGTAAAAGTACGCATACCATTGTAATCGGGCGAGTTTCTACTTTCAGATACAAGAGAAATTTTGCGGATTGGTCAAACCGTTCGCGAGATATGGCAGTTTGGAGATAAGAAACGGTTGAGAAACTCAAAATTTCCGCAGTTCTGATGCTATAAACGCATAACTAGAATGGCCTAGGGGAAAAGTGCACATACCGTTGTAATTGGGCGAGTTTCTACGTTCAGATGCAACAGAAATTTTGCGGATTGGTCAATCCGTTCGCGAGATATGGCAGTTTGGAGGTAAGAAACAGTTGAGAAACTCAAAATTTTCGCAGTTCTGATGCTCGAAACGAATAACTAGAACGGCCTAGGGGATAAGCACACATACCATTGTAATCGGGCGAGTTTCTACTTTCAGATGCAACAGAAATTTTGCGGATTGGTCAATCCGTTCCCGAGATATGGCAGTTTGGAGGTAAGAAACGCTTGAGAAACTCAAAATTTTCACAGTTCTGATGCTCGTAACGAATAACTAGAATGGCCTAGGGGAAAAGCACACATACCGTTGCAATCGGGCGAGTTTCTACTTTCAGATGCAACAGAAATTTTGCGGATTGGTCAATCCGTTCGCGAGATGTGGCAGTTTGTAGGTAAGAAACGCTTGAGAAACTCAAAATTTTCGCAGTTCTGATGCTCGAAACGAATAACTAGAACGGCCTAGGGGATAAGCACACATACCATTGTAATCGGGCGAGTTTCTACTTTCAGGTGCAACAGAAATTTTGCGGATTGGTCAAACCGTTCGCGAGATATGGCAGTTTGGAGATAAGAAACGGTTGAGAAGCTCAAAATTTCCGCAGTTCTGATGCTCTAAACGAATAACTAGAATAGCCTAGGGGAAAAGTACACATACCGTTGTAATTGGGCGAGTATCTACTTTCAGATTCAACAGAATTTTTGCGGATTGGTCTATCCGTTCGCGAGATATGGCAGTTTGGAGGTAAGAAACGCTTGAGAAACTCAAAATTTTCGCAGTTCTGATGCTCGAAACGAATAACTAGAACGGCCTAGGGGATAAGTACACATACCATTGTAATCGGGCGAGTTTCTACTTTCAGGTGCAACAGAAATTTTGCGGATTGGTCAAACCGTTCACGAGATATGGCAGTTTGGAGATAAGAAACGGTTGAGAAGCTCAAAATTTCCGCAGTTCTGATGCTCTAAACGAATAACTAGAATGGCCTAGGGGAAAAGTACACATACCGTTGTAATTGGGCGAGTTTCTAGGTTCAGATGCAATAGAAATTTTGCAGATTGGATAATCCATTCGCGAGATGTGGCAGTTTGTAGCTAAGAAACGCTTGAGAAACTCAAAATTTTCGCAGTTCTGATGCTCGAAACGAATAACTAGAACGGCCTAGGGGAAAAGTACGCATACCGTTGTAATCGGGCGAGTTTCTACTTTCAGATGCAACAGAAAGTTTGCGGATTGGTCATTCCGTTCGCGAGATATGGCAGTTTGGAGGTAAGAAACAGTTGAGAAACTCAAAATTTTCGCAGTTCTGATGCTCGAAACGAATAACTAGAACGGCCTAGGGGATAAGCACACATACCATTGTAATCGGGCGAGTTTCTACTTTCAGATGCAACAGAAATTTTGCCGATTGGTCAATCCGTTCCCGAGATATGGCAGTTTGGAGGTAAGAAACGCTTGAGAAACTCAAAATTTTCGCAGTTCTAATGCTCTAGACGAATAACTAGAATGGCCTAGGGGAAAACTGCACATACCGTTGTAATCGGACGAGTTTCTACTTTCAGATGCAAGAGAAACTTTGCGGATTGGTCAATCCGTTCGCGAGACATGGCTGTTTGGATGTAAGGAACGCTTGGGAGACTCAACATTTTCGCTGTTCTGATGCTCGGCAAGCATAACTAGAACGGCCTAGGGGAAAAGTACGCATACCGTTGTAAACTGGCGAGTTTCTACTTTCAGATGCAACAGAAATTTTGCGGATTGGTCAATCCGTTCGCGAGATATGGCAGTTTGGAGGTAGGAAGCGCTTGTGAAACTCAAAATTTTCGCAGTTCTGATGCTCGAAACGAATAACTAGAACGGCCTAGGGGAAAAGTACGCATACCGTTGCAATCGGACGAGTTTCTACTTTCAGATGCAAGAGAAACTTTGCGGATTGGTCAATCCGTTCGCGAGACATGGCTGTTTGGAGGTAAGAAACGCTTGAGAGACACAACATTTTCGCTGCTCTGATGCTCGACAAGCATAACTAGAACGGCCTAGGGGAAAAGTACGCATACCGTTGTAAACTGGCGAGTTTCTACTTTCAGATGCAACAGAAATTTTGCGGATTGGTCAATCCGTTCGCGAGATATGGCGGTTTGGATGTAGGAAACGCTTGAGAAACTCAAAATTTTCGCAGTTCTGATGCTCGAAACGAATAACTAGAACGGCCTAGGGGAAAAGTACGCATACCGTTGTAATCGGGCCAGTTTCTACTTTCAGATGCAACAGAAATTTTGCGGATTGGTCATTCCGTTCGCGAGATATGGCAGTTTGGAGGTAAGAAACAGTTGAGAAACTCAAAATTTTCGCAGTTCTGATGCTCGAAACGAATAACTAGAATGGCCTAGGGTAAAAGCACACATACCGTTGCAATTGGGCGAGTTTCTACTTTCAGATACAACAGAAATTTTGCGGATTGGTCAAACCGTTCGCGAGATATGGCAGTTTGGAGATAAGAAACGGCTGAGAAACTCAAAATTTCCGCAGTTCTGATGCTATAAACGCATAACTAGAATGGCCTAGGGGAAAAGTACACATACCGTTGTAATTGGGCGAGTTTCTACGTTCAGATGCAACAGAAATTTTGCGGATTGGTCAATCCGTTCGCGAGATGTGGCAGTTTGTAGGTAAGAAACGCTTGAGAAACTCAAAATTTTCGCAGTTCTAATGCTCTAGACGAATAACTAGAATGGCCTAGGGGAAAACTGCACATACCGTTGTAATCGGACGAGTTTCTACTTTCAGATGCAAGAGAAACTTTGCGGATTGGTCAATCCGTTCGCGAGACATGGCTGTTTGGATGTAAGGAACGCTTGGGAGACTCAACATTTTCGCTGTTCTGATGCTCGGCAAGCATAACTAGAACGGCCTAGGGGAAAAGTACGCATACCGTTGTAAACTGGCGAGTTTCTACTTTCAGATGCAACAGAAATTTTGCGGATTGGTCAATCCGTTCGCGAGATATGGCAGTTTGGAGGTAGGAAGCGCTTGAGAAACTCAAAATTTTCGCAGTTCTGATGCTCGAAACGAATAACTAGAACGGCCTAGGGGAAAAGTACGCATACCGTTGTAATCGGGCCAGTTTCTACTTTCAGATGCAACAGAAATTTTGCGGATTGGTCATTCCGTTCGCGAGATATGGCAGTTTGGAGGTAAGAAACAGTTGAGAAACTCAAAATTTTCGCAGTTCTGATGCTCGAAACGAATAACTAGAACGGCCTAGGGGAAAAGTACGCATACCGTTGTAATCGGGCGAGTTTCTACTTTCAGGTGCAACAGGAATTTTGCGGATTGGTCAATCCTTTCGCGAGATATGGCAGTTTGGAGGTAAGAAACGCTTGAGAAACTCAAAATTTTCGCAGTTCTGATGCTCGAGACGAATAACTAGAATGGCCTAGGGGAAAACTGCACATACCGTTGCAATCGGACGAGTTTCTACTTTCAGATGCAAGAGAAACTTTGCGGATTGGTCAATCCGTTCGCGAGACATGGCTGTTTGGACGTAAGAAACGCTTGAGAGACACAACATTTTCGCTGCTCTGATGCTCGACAAGCATAACTAGAACGGCCTAGGGGAAAAGTACGCATACCGTTGTAAACTGGCGAGTTTCTACTTTCAGATGCAACAGAAATTTTGCGGATTGGTCAATCCGTTCGCGAGATATGGCAGTTTGGAGGTAGGAAACGCTTGAGAAACTCAAAATTTTCGCAGTTCTGATGCTCGAAACGAATAACTAGAACGGCCTAGGGGAAAAGTACGCATACCGTTGTAATCGGGCCAGTTTCTACTTTCAGATGCAACAGAAATTTTGCGGATTGGTCATTCCGTTCGCGAGATATGGCAGTTTGGAGGTAAGAAACAGTTGAGAAACTCAAAATTTTCGCAGTTCTGATGCTCGAAACGAATAACTAGAACGGCCTAGGGGATAAGCACACATACCATTGTAATCGGGCGAGTTTCTACTTTCAGATGCAACAGAAATTTTGCGGATTGGTCAATCCGTTCCCGAGATATGGCAGTTTGGAGGTAAGAAACGCTTGAGAAACTCAAAATTTTCACAGTTCTGATGCTCGTAACGAATAACTAGAAGGGCCTAGGGGAAAAGCACACATACCGTTTCAATTGGGCGAGTTTCTACTTTCAGACGCAATAGAAATTTTGCGGATTGGTCTATCCGTTCGCGAGATATGGCAGTTTGGAGGTAAGAAACGCTTGAGAAACTCGAAATTTTCGCAGTTCTGATGCTCGAAACGAATAACTAGAACGGCCTAGGGGAAAAGTACTCATACCGTTGTAATCGGGCGAGTATCTACTTTCAGATTCAACAGAAATTTTGCGGATTGGTCTATCCGTTCGCGAGATATGGCAGTTTGGAGGTAAGAAACGCTTGAGAAACTCAAAATTTTCGCAGTTCTGATGCTCGAAACGAATAACTAGAATGGCCTAGGGTAAAAGCACACATACCGTTGCAATTGGGCGAGTTTCTACTTTCAGATGCAACAGAAATTTTGCGGATTGGTCTATCCGTTCGCGAGATATAGCAGTTTGGAGGTAAGAAACGCTTGAGAAACTCAAAATGTTCGCAGTTCTGATGCTCGAAACGAATAACCAGAACGGCCTAGGGTAAAAGTACGCATACCGTTGTAATCGGGCGAGTTTCTACTTTCAGATACAACAGAAATTTTGCGGATTGGTCAAACCGTTCGCGAGATATAGCAGTTTGGAGGTAAGAAACGCTTGAGAAACTCAAAATGTTCGCAGTTCTGATGCTCGAAACGAATAACCAGAACGGCCTAGGGTAAAAGTACGCATACCGTTGTAATCGGGCGAGTTTCTACTTTCAGATACAAGAGAAATTTTGCGGATTGGTCAAACCGTTCGCGAGATATGGCAGTTTGGAGATAAGAAACGGTTGAGAAACTCAAAATTTCCGCAGTTCTGATGCTATAAACGCATAACTAGAATGGCCTAGGGGAAAAGTGCACATACCGTTGTAATTGGGCGAGTTTCTACGTTCAGATGCAACAGAAATTTTGCGGATTGGTCAATCCGTTCGCGAGATATGGCAGTTTGGAGGTAAGAAACAGTTGAGAAACTCAAAATTTTCGCAGTTCTGATGCTCGAAACGAATAACTAGAACGGCCTAGGGGATAAGCACACATACCATTGTAATCGGGCGAGTTTCTACTTTCAGATGCAACAGAAATTTTGCTGATTGGTCAATCCGTTCCCGAGATATGGCAGTTTGGAGGTAAGAAACGCTTGAGAAACTCAAAATTTTCACAGTTCTGATGCTCGTAACGAATAACTAGAATGGCCTAGGGGAAAAGCACACATACCGTTGCAATTGGGCGAGTTTCTACTTTCAGATGCAACAGAAATTTTGCGGATTGGTCTATCCGTTCGCGAGATATAGCAGTTTGGAGGAAAGAAACGCTTGAGAAACTCAAAATGTTCGCAGTTCTGATGCTCGAAACGAATAACCAGAACGGCCTAGGGTAAAAGTACGCATACCGTTGTAATCGGGCGAGTTTCTACTTTCAGATACAACAGAAATTTTGCGGATTGGTCAAACCGTTCGCGAGATATGGCAGTTTGGAGATAAGAAACGGTTGAGAAACTCAAAATTTCCGCAGTTCTGATGCTATAAACGCATAACTAGAATGGCCTAGGGGAAAAGTACACATACCGTTGTAATTGGGCGAGTTTCTACGTTCAGATGCAACAGAAATTTTGCGGATTGGTCAATCCGTTCGCGAGATGTGGCAGTTTGTAGGTAAGAAACGCTTGAGAAACTCAAAATTTTCGCAGTTCTGATGCCCGAAACGAATAACTAGAACGGCCTAGGGGAAAAGTACGCATACCGTTGTAATCGGGCGAGTTTCTACTTTCAGATGCAACAGAAATTTTGCGGATTGGTCAATCCGTTCGCGAGATATGGCAGTATGGATGTAGGAAACGCTTGAGAAACTCAAAATTGTCACAGTTCTGATGCTCGAAACGAATAACTACAACGGCCTAGGGGAAAAGTACGCATACCGTTGTAATCGGGCGAGTTTCTACTTTCAGATGCAACAGAAATTTTGCGGATTGGTCAATCCGTTCGCGAGATGTGGCAGTTTGTAGGTAAGAAACGCTTGAGAAACTCAAAATTTCCGCAGTTCTGATGCTCTAAACGAATAACTAGAATAGCCTAGGGGAAAAGTACACATACCGTTGTAATTGGGCGAGTATCTACTTTCAGATTCAACAGAATTTTTGCGGATTGGTCTATCCGTTCGCGAGATATGGCAGTTTGGAGGTAAGAAACGCTTGAGAAACTCAAAATTTTCGCAGTTCTGATGCTCGAAACGAATAACTAGAACGGCCTAGGGGATAAGTACACATACCATTGTAATCGGGCGAGTTTCTACTTTCAGGTGCAACAGAAATTTTGCGGATTGGTCAAACCGTTCACGAGATATGGCAGTTTGGAGATAAGAAACGGTTGAGAAGCTCAAAATTTCAGCAGTTCTGATGCTCTAAACGAATAACTAGAATGGCCTAGGGGAAAAGTACACATACCGTTGTAATTGGGCGAGTTTCTAGGTTCAGATGCAATAGAAATTTTGCAAATTGGACAATCCATTCGCGAGATGTGGCAGTTTGTAGCTAAGAAACGCTTGAGAAACTCAAAATTTTCGCAGTTCTGATGCTCGAAACGAATAACTAGAACGGCCTAGGGGAAAAGTACGCATAGCGTTGTAATCGGGCGAGTTTCTACTTTCAGATGCAACAGAAATTTTGCGGATTGGTCATTCCGTTCGCGAGATATGGCAGTTTGGAGGTAAGAAACAGTTGAGAAACTCAAAATTTTCGCAGTTCTGATGCTCGAAACGAATAACTAGAACGGCCTAGGGGATAAGCACATATACCATTGTAATCGGGCGAGTTTCTACTTTCAGATGCAACAGAAATTTTGCCGATTGGTCAATCCGTTCCCGAGATATGGCAGTTTGGAGGTAAGAAACGCTTGAGAAACTCAAAATTTTCACAGTTCTGATGCTTGTAACGAATAACTAGAATGGCCTAGGGGAAAAGCACACATACCGTTTCAATTGGGCGAGTTTCTACTTTCAGATACAACAGAAATTTTGCGGATTGGTCTATCCGTTCGCGAGATATAGCAGTTTGGAGGTAAGAAACGCTTGAGAAACTCAAAATGTTCGCAGTTCTGATGCTCGAAACGAATAACCAGAACGGCCTAGGGTAAAAGTACGCATACCATTGTAATCGGGCGAGTTTCTACTTTCAGATACAAGAGAAATTTTGCGGATTGGTCAAACCGTTCGCGAGATATGGCAGTTTGGAGATAAGAAACGGTTGAGAAACTCAAAATTTCCGCAGTTCTGATGCTATAAACGCATAACTAGAATGGCCTAGGGGAAAAGTGCACATACCGTTGTAATTGGGCGAGTTTCTACGTTCAGATGCAACAGAAATTTTGCGGATTGGTCAATCCGTTCGCGAGATATGGCAGTTTGGAGGTAGGAAACGCTTGAGAAACTCAAAATTTTCGCAGTTCTGATGCTCGAAACGAATAACTAGAACGGCCTAGGGGAAAAGTACGCATACCGTTGTAATCGGGCCAGTTTCTACTTTCAGATGCAACAGAAATTTTGCGGATTGGTCATTCCGTTCGCGAGATATGGCAGTTTGGAGGTAAGAAACAGTTGAGAAACTCAAAATTTTCGCAGTTCTGATGCTCGAAACGAATAACTAGAACGGCCTAGGGGATAAGCACACATACCATTGTAATCGGGCGAGTTTCTACTTTCAGATGCAACAGAAATTTTGCGGATTGGTCAATCCGTTCCCGAGATATGGCAGTTTGGAGGTAAGAAACGCTTGAGAAACTCAAAATTTTCACAGTTCTGATGCTCGTAACGAATAACTAGAAGGGCCTAGGGGAAAAGCACACATACCGTTTCAATTGGGCGAGTTTCTACTTTCAGACGCAATAGAAATTTTGCGGATTGGTCTATCCGTTCGCGAGATATGGCAGTTTGGAGGTAAGAAACGCTTGAGAAACTCGAAATTTTCGCAGTTCTGATGCTCGAAACGAATAACTAGAACGGCCTAGGGGAAAAGTACTCATACCGTTGTAATCGGGCGAGTATCTACTTTCAGATTCAACAGAAATTTTGCGGATTGGTCTATCCGTTCGCGAGATATGGCAGTTTGGAGGTAAGAAACGCTTGAGAAACTCAAAATTTTCGCAGTTCTGATGCTCGAAACGAATAACTAGAATGGCCTAGGGTAAAAGCACACATACCGTTGCAATTGGGCGAGTTTCTACTTTCAGATGCAACAGAAATTTTGCGGATTGGTCTATCCGTTCGCGAGATATAGCAGTTTGGAGGTAAGAAACGCTTGAGAAACTCAAAATGTTCGCAGTTCTGATGCTCGAAACGAATAACCAGAACGGCCTAGGGTAAAAGTACGCATACCGTTGTAATCGGGCGAGTTTCTACTTTCAGATACAACAGAAATTTTGCGGATTGGTCAAACCGTTCGCGAGATATAGCAGTTTGGAGGTAAGAAACGCTTGAGAAACTCAAAATGTTCGCAGTTCTGATGCTCGAAACGAATAACCAGAACGGCCTAGGGTAAAAGTACGCATACCGTTGTAATCGGGCGAGTTTCTACTTTCAGATACAAGAGAAATTTTGCGGATTGGTCAAACCGTTCGCGAGATATGGCAGTTTGGAGATAAGAAACGGTTGAGAAACTCAAAATTTCCGCAGTTCTGATGCTATAAACGCATAACTAGAATGGCCTAGGGGAAAAGTGCACATACCGTTGTAATTGGGCGAGTTTCTACGTTCAGATGCAACAGAAATTTTGCGGATTGGTCAATCCGTTCGCGAGATATGGCAGTTTGGAGGTAAGAAACAGTTGAGAAACTCAAAATTTTCGCAGTTCTGATGCTCGAAACGAATAACTAGAACGGCCTAGGGGATAAGCACACATACCATTGTAATCGGGCGAGTTTCTACTTTCAGATGCAACAGAAATTTTGCTGATTGGTCAATCCGTTCCCGAGATATGGCAGTTTGGAGGTAAGAAACGCTTGAGAAACTCAAAATTTTCACAGTTCTGATGCTCGTAACGAATAACTAGAATGGCCTAGGGGAAAAGCACACATACCGTTGCAATTGGGCGAGTTTCTACTTTCAGATGCAACAGAAATTTTGCGGATTGGTCTATCCGTTCGCGAGATATAGCAGTTTGGAGGAAAGAAACGCTTGAGAAACTCAAAATGTTCGCAGTTCTGATGCTCGAAACGAATAACCAGAACGGCCTAGGGTAAAAGTACGCATACCGTTGTAATCGGGC
The DNA here is from genome assembly GCF_051014685.1 of Ptiloglossa arizonensis. Lineage (NCBI taxonomy): Eukaryota > Metazoa > Arthropoda > Insecta > Hymenoptera > Colletidae > Ptiloglossa > Ptiloglossa arizonensis. Next base: position 603,826 of record NW_027478640.1, on the reverse strand, counting down.
GAGTTTCTACTTTCAGATACAACAGAAATTTTGCGGATTGGTCAAACCGTTCGCGAGATATGGCAGTTTGGAGATAAGAAACGGTTGAGAAACTCAAAATTTCCGCAGTTCTGATGCTATAAACGCATAACTAGAATGGCCTAGGGGAAAAGTACACATACCGTTGTAATTGGGCGAGTTTCTACGTTCAGATGCAACAGAAATTTTGCGGATTGGTCAATCCGTTCGCGAGATGTGGCAGTTTGTAGGTAAGAAACGCTTGAGAAACTCAAAATTTTCGCAGTTCTGATGCCCGAAACGAATAACTAGAACGGCCTAGGGGAAAAGTACGCATACCGTTGTAATCGGGCGAGTTTCTACTTTCAGATGCAACAGAAATTTTGCGGATTGGTCAATCCGTTCGCGAGATATGGCAGTATGGATGTAGGAAACGCTTGAGAAACTCAAAATTGTCACAGTTCTGATGCTCGAAACGAATAACTACAACGGCCTAGGGGAAAAGTACGCATACCGTTGTAATCGGGCGAGTTTCTACTTTCAGATGCAACAGAAATTTTGCGGATTGGTCAATCCGTTCGCGAGATGTGGCAGTTTGTAGGTAAGAAACGCTTGAGAAACTCAAAATTTCCGCAGTTCTGATGCTCTAAACGAATAACTAGAATAGCCTAGGGGAAAAGTACACATACCGTTGTAATTGGGCGAGTATCTACTTTCAGATTCAACAGAATTTTTGCGGATTGGTCTATCCGTTCGCGAGATATGGCAGTTTGGAGGTAAGAAACGCTTGAGAAACTCAAAATTTTCGCAGTTCTGATGCTCGAAACGAATAACTAGAACGGCCTAGGGGATAAGTACACATACCATTGTAATCGGGCGAGTTTCTACTTTCAGGTGCAACAGAAATTTTGCGGATTGGTCAAACCGTTCACGAGATATGGCAGTTTGGAGATAAGAAACGGTTGAGAAGCTCAAAATTTCAGCAGTTCTGATGCTCTAAACGAATAACTAGAATGGCCTAGGGGAAAAGTACACATACCGTTGTAATTGGGCGAGTTTCTAGGTTCAGATGCAATAGAAATTTTGCAAATTGGACAATCCATTCGCGAGATGTGGCAGTTTGTAGCTAAGAAACGCTTGAGAAACTCAAAATTTTCGCAGTTCTGATGCTCGAAACGAATAACTAGAACGGCCTAGGGGAAAAGTACGCATAGCGTTGTAATCGGGCGAGTTTCTACTTTCAGATGCAACAGAAATTTTGCGGATTGGTCATTCCGTTCGCGAGATATGGCAGTTTGGAGGTAAGAAACAGTTGAGAAACTCAAAATTTTCGCAGTTCTGATGCTCGAAACGAATAACTAGAACGGCCTAGGGGATAAGCACATATACCATTGTAATCGGGCGAGTTTCTACTTTCAGATGCAACAGAAATTTTGCCGATTGGTCAATCCGTTCCCGAGATATGGCAGTTTGGAGGTAAGAAACGCTTGAGAAACTCAAAATTTTCACAGTTCTGATGCTTGTAACGAATAACTAGAATGGCCTAGGGGAAAAGCACACATACCGTTTCAATTGGGCGAGTTTCTACTTTCAGATACAACAGAAATTTTGCGGATTGGTCTATCCGTTCGCGAGATATAGCAGTTTGGAGGTAAGAAACGCTTGAGAAACTCAAAATGTTCGCAGTTCTGATGCTCGAAACGAATAACCAGAACGGCCTAGGGTAAAAGTACGCATACCATTGTAATCGGGCGAGTTTCTACTTTCAGATACAAGAGAAATTTTGCGGATTGGTCAAACCGTTCGCGAGATATGGCAGTTTGGAGATAAGAAACGGTTGAGAAACTCAAAATTTCCGCAGTTCTGATGCTATAAACGCATAACTAGAATGGCCTAGGGGAAAAGTGCACATACCGTTGTAATTGGGCGAGTTTCTACGTTCAGATGCAACAGAAATTTTGCGGATTGGTCAATCCGTTCGCGAGATATGGCAGTTTGGAGGTAAGAAACAGTTGAGAAACTCAAAATTTTCGCAGTTCTGATGCTCGAAACGAATAACTAGAACGGCCTAGGGGATAAGCACACATACCATTGTAATCGGGCGAGTTTCTACTTTCAGATGCAACAGAAATTTTGCGGATTGGTCAATCCGTTCCCGAGATATGGCAGTTTGGAGGTAAGAAACGCTTGAGAAACTCAAAATTTTCACAGTTCTGATGCTCGTAACGAATAACTAGAATGGCCTAGGGGAAAAGCACACATACCGTTGCAATCGGGCGAGTTTCTACTTTCAGATGCAACAGAAATTTTGCGGATTGGTCAATCCGTTCGCGAGATGTGGCAGTTTGTAGGTAAGAAACGCTTGAGAAACTCAAAATTTTCGCAGTTCTGATGCTCGAAACGAATAACTAGAACGGCCTAGGGGATAAGCACACATACCATTGTAATCGGGCGAGTTTCTACTTTCAGGTGCAACAGAAATTTTGCGGATTGGTCAAACCGTTCGCGAGATATGGCAGTTTGGAGATAAGAAACGGTTGAGAAGCTCAAAATTTCCGCAGTTCTGATGCTCTAAACGAATAACTAGAATAGCCTAGGGGAAAAGTACACATACCGTTGTAATTGGGCGAGTATCTACTTTCAGATTCAACAGAATTTTTGCGGATTGGTCTATCCGTTCGCGAGATATGGCAGTTTGGAGGTAAGAAACGCTTGAGAAACTCAAAATTTTCGCAGTTCTGATGCTCGAAACGAATAACTAGAACGGCCTAGGGGATAAGTACACATACCATTGTAATCGGGCGAGTTTCTACTTTCAGGTGCAACAGAAATTTTGCGGATTGGCCAAACCGTTCACGAGATATGGCAGTTTGGAGATAAGAAACGGTTGAGAAGCTCAAAATTTCCGCAGTTCTGATGCTCTAAACGAATAACTAGAATGGCCTAGGGGAAAAGTACACATACCGTTGTAATTGGGCGAGTTTCTAGGTTCAGATGCAATAGAAATTTTGCAGATTGGATAATCCATTCGCGAGATGTGGCAGTTTGTAGCTAAGAAACGCTTGAGAAACTCAAAATTTTCGCAGTTCTGATGCTCGAAACGAATAACTAGAACGGCCTAGGGGAAAAGTACGCATACCGTTGTAATCGGGCGAGTTTCTACTTTCAGATGCAACAGAAAGTTTGCGGATTGGTCATTCCGTTCGCGAGATATGGCAGTTTGGAGGTAAGAAACAGTTGAGAAACTCAAAATTTTCGCAGTTCTGATGCTCGAAACGAATAACTAGAACGGCCTAGGGGATAAGCACACATACCATTGTAATCGGGCGAGTTTCTACTTTCAGATGCAACAGAAATTTTGCCGATTGGTCAATCCGTTCCCGAGATATGGCAGTTTGGAGGTAAGAAACGCTTGAGAAACTCAAAATTTTCGCAGTTCTAATGCTCTAGACGAATAACTAGAATGGCCTAGGGAAAAACTGCACATACCGTTGTAATCGGACGAGTTTCTACTTTCAGATGCAAGAGAAACTTTGCGGATTGGTCAATCCGTTCGCGAGACATGGCTGTTTGGATGTAAGGAACGCTTGGGAGACTCAACATTTTCGCTGTTCTGATGCTCGGCAAGCATAACTAGAACGGCCTAGGGGAAAAGTACGCATACCGTTGTAAACTGGCGAGTTTCTACTTTCAGATGCAACAGAAATTTTGCGGATTGGTCAATCCGTTCGCGAGATATGGCAGTTTGGAGGTAGGAAGCGCTTGAGAAACTCAAAATTTTCGCAGTTCTGATGCTCGAAACGAATAACTAGAACGGCCTAGGGGAAAA